>NC_059426.1:181158587-181163587 GCF_021028975.2 Sphaerodactylus townsendi
TGTTAGAAAATACAAACAGGTGAATATTAACCCCGTAGCTACTGGGGTCAATCCAAATGCTATCCAAACAAGTGCTAAACCCGCCAGAATTAATAACAATTGTATTGCATTAAGAAATATTGCTTTTAAGGATATTCACCTAAGCCGAAATCGTGCAAAGGCAGAGACATCTTAATTAATCTTCTCCAAAGGCTTCCGTCCGGAGAAATCTGATTGGCTTATGACAGTAATGAATTTTTATAGAAAAATATTAGTCTTATCTTACCTTAAATCTCTTCCGCTTTAATCGTGATTATCTGGAGAAGCAATTGGTTCTTAACTCGTGTATGATATAATGAACAGGTGCGTATGTGAGGATACATCTGATATGTCCTCATTAGTAAGATAAGAAGGCCAAATTAAACTCTTAATCTCTGCTAAAAGGCAACAGCTCTCGTTTTTCTCTGTTTCAATTAATTGTCAAAGATTAAAGTTGGCGAAGCAGTCAAAATAGTGGGACAATCCCAACGATACAGACCAGCTCCTGCTGCTGGATTTCCGTGTTCCTTTGGGGTCTTTTCTGCAACCTGTGGCTCTCCAGATGTTCATGGACTACAAATACCATCAGCCCCTGCCAGCATGGCCAATTGGGAAGGAGCCCCTGGTGCCAATTGGCCATGCTGGCAGGGCTGATGGGAATTGTAGTCCATGAACATCTGGAGAGCCGCAGGTTGCAGACCCCTGGTAGCCTATACAAACCTGCAAACTATACAAACTATACAAAACTTTTCAAGATGGCTGTTTCCATGCTTAACAGCTGCACTTCTTAAAGTCAAATGATATATGAAACTCAGCTGTGGTCAGCCCCCCCCCCCACAGATAACTGGGGGGGCGGTATTTCTTTTTTTAAAAAAATGCAGTTGAGAATGTACGCCCTTTGACGGATGGACAGCATGGGAGGTTTGGCATCTTTTTAACCCTTTCACCTGGTGAGGCACGGATGTTGGACCCGTTCTTTGACACATAGCTATGAGCTAGGAGGGCCAACTATAGGCAGAATGCTAGACAAACCTTTCAAAGCTATGAGCTAGGAGGCCAACTAGAGGCAGAATGCTAGACAAAAGAAGTAAAGGCTGTCATCTATATATATAAAAATCTAACAGTGTGTGTGTCCCTGACGGTCTCCTTCAGAAGCTGCTGGACGGATCGCCCCCAATTTTTTACAGGACGTCCCTCCCTGTTGCGGGCAGGTAATCAGACCTTCAAATCGCCAAAAGTCCATACCTCAGCCAGGTAAAACATCTTTTTCCTGGCACACCGAACCATGAAGCTGGCTGTGTTAACTGTCACCTTAGAATCCGTGCAGCCTGTCTGTCTATGGCCTGAGACTGGGATGTTCATGCAGATGGAAAGAGATGTGCAGTGAAAACAGTAAATAGGTAATACTGGTAGGTAATACAAGTGGAAGTGAAACACACACTCACTTTGCCTTGTGAGACATCAGGTGGGGTCCCCACACACATGAGTAACTTTTCACTCTCTGTGCCTCACCCACTGCTACACAACACACATCAGCAGCTGTCCTCCACACCCCGCTCTGCCCTTCCCCTCATCACAACAAACACTTACCCACTTCCTCACCCATATTAGCCTGGCTCTCTTTTTTCACAGCGAGCTGGGTTTGCCTTTCTTCTAAGAAAATCCACGGCGGGGTGAGAGTAGAACCAACTACTGGCTCAGCTTCTTTTGCACGTGGCCCTTTAAGAACCCAGAGAGCTGGCCTCGATCTGGCGCCCTCACCACCCTGCCTCTGCTGGCTGGGATAGCCTCCGTTGCCCCAGTTCTGCTTGCAAGCCAGGACTGTCGTGTCAACCAGCCTCATGGACAGCGGGATTACGCTCTGGACAGTTCCATTTGTGGAATGGGAAGGGTTACTTATACTAAAAAAAGACACCCACCATATAACAATGTGCATTAGAAAAGGGAAAGAGGATTCATTTGGCCACCCAAAGGCTATGCTGGGGATCATTGGACCTGCATGGACATCTGTGTGGAGTTCTTGGGACTGCAGTAGAAAGGACAATTGCCACAGCAATGCGTGGCTTATCCTGAAATTCAGATTAGCCTGTGCATGTGACACCGCCAGCTGGGTGACCTTGGGCTGAAGGAGAGTTCAGAAGAACTGTGGCCCTCAGCCCAAGGTCACCCAGCTCACAGGGTGTTTGTTGTGGGAGTGCACAGGCTAATCTGAGAGTTTACCCAGATAAGCCTCCATTCGAAACAAGAGAGACAGAGCTGGGGACATCAAATCCAGTTCTCCTCCTCCTCCTCCTTCTCCTCCTCCTCCTCCTCCTCCTCCTCCTCCCTCCTCCTCCTCCTCCTCCTCCGCCTCCTCCTCCTCCTGGAATAACATTGTCCCACTGGATTGTCCCTTCTGCAGGTCTCCACTCCTTGAACTGGTGTTTTATCTGCATCCTCCCTTCCCTCTGTAGTTTTCTTTCCAGAGAGAGCAGCAATAGGCCACAATTAGCAGGTCCAAACTGTTGCTTTTTTTGCTAGATGGAGGCCATTAAAGATTCAGCAACAGATACCTGGAGCCCGTGTTACAAAGTGCCTAATTTGCTTAGAATAAACATTCGCTTCTGGAGGACAGAAACTCCGCCAGGACGCCAGGGGGATAACAAACAGCTCCGAGTGAGCTTGCGTGCTTGTTAAGGCTGCTCCCCTCTAATTGTTTACCAGGTTACCGATCTTCCTCGTAATCCAGTTATCATCTGAAGTTCATTAGGAAACAAACAGCCGCTTCTTCTCTGCAAAGAGCATCAAGGAAGTGGCTGTAAACGTGAATAAGCATTAGATTGCTATCATCATAACAACAACAATGTTGGTTACATCAACTATTTGCTTCTGGTATACAGTGCCTACCTCTGCCAGTAACCTGTGGGTTCACGGTCATCCAAAGTCAATTAACCTGTGGGTGATTTATAGAGAGATGTCATAGTTTTGGGTGCTGTGTGGTTTCCGGGCTGTATGGCCGTGTTCTAGCAGCATTCACTCCTGACGTTTCGCCTCAACTATTGACCTGGCTGTCTTCTTTGTGACTCACAGACAATGTTTCTTCACCCACCCTGGACACTCCAACAGGTATATATACTCCACTTGCTTTCCCAACATCAGGTCCTCTGAAGATGCCAGCCACAGATGCAGGCGAAACGTCAGGAGAGAATGCTGCTAGAACACGGCCAGACAGCCCGGAAACCACACAGCACCCAAGTGATTCTGGCCGTGAAAGCCTTCGACAATACATTGTCATAGTTTTGTTATCGATTGCCAGATGGTGTGACAATTGAAGGCTATGGCAGCCTATTGGAGTCAGGTCAATTGTTCGCCCAGTTCCTTGTCCCCTATCCCTTGTTCTGTGTTTGGCGCCACCCCAACAAACTCTGTGTTTTATAGTGGAGTGTTGATACTGTATGTTGTTGTGCGGCCTGGGCTCTGTGGGTGGGTCTTCAGTCTGGTCTGTGGAGAGGTGTATGGGACTGGCACTTTTGATGAGTTCATTTGGACTACCCCATTGATAAGACACTGAATGTTTGTTGCATGTATCTATCTTTTATGGACAATTGTTTTATTGTAATTTGGTAGGCCAACAAAGGCTTGTCTATGTCTAATGTCCAAATGTGAATGTGAGCTCCCAAAGGCACCTGGTGGGCCACTGCGAGTAGCAGAGAGCTGGACTAGATGGACTCTGGTCTGATCCAGCTGGCTTGTTCTTATGTTCTTATGTTCTTATGGTTCTCCTTAGGAAGCTGCGAAAGATTCCTATTGGTGGGCCGGGGCGTACTGCCCAGGGGGACACAGGGGGCCAAATGTGCCCTGGCTGCAGCCATTTAGTCATATGGGGGTTCGCACGGCAGCGGTTGGAAGCCACTGTTTCCAAAAAACCTCACGGGGTTTGGAAACAGCGGCTTCGCGCCGCTTCCGGAGTTCGCCGAGGCCACAGCTGATCGTCTCGATACGGCAGCGGAAGTGGCGACCCCGTCTGGAGAACCCCCCCCCCTCCCCAGGGACGCTGTTTTTAGTGTCCCTGGGACGCTGTATTCCACCCGTGCGGAAACATCATATGATTCTGTGATTCTTCAGGCTGTCAGGCACCTGTAATGAGATTGGTGGAACTGGAGCTGCACAGGGTTGAACGTGGGACCTTCCACATGCTAAGCAGATGCTTTACCACTGAGCCACGGACCCCTCCCAGGAAAAAAAGCTCCTCCCTCCAGGCTTGCTGTCCATGGCCATCTGCTCCCTTCCCTCCCGTTTCCAGGTGCGCCATTTTTAAAAACTGCCCAATTAACCAGCCGCCCCGCCAATCATGTCATTCCTCGGTGTCAAAGAACCGGGCCTTCATGCCAAGTGTTTCTGAGGCCCGCTGGCATCCCTCCTTATCGCCTTCTAATTCCATTATCATCCTACAGCTTTTCAACGCTGGCCGGGAGGCAGCTGCCAATAGCAAGCAGCTGTTTTGATCACTATCGCCGTGTGAAGACAGGAGCCCGGAGAAAGACACGGATAATTGGGTTCGGGCCGGGCGCCCTCGCTGGAACGCACACGCGGGCTGCCATCAGCCGCAGATCACTGTCGGCGCAAAGTTTGGGAGAAAGTTTGCAAATCTGCTAACCGAATCCATTTACCTGCTGTTCGAGTTAATGAAGGGGGGGGGAGTGAAGTTCTGTGCTGGACCAGGACTCCAAAGGAAGCGCCAGTTTAGCAAGACTAAACCCTTGTAAACCGCACACCTGCTCTTGTGATCACAAAGGGTATACTAAACGCCAGCCAGTCTAATGCAATCAGGATTCCTGGCAGCTGTTCTTACCTTGCTCAACCCTATCACACCCTTTCTGCCACACTTCTGGGAATCCCTGTACCTTACTTTGAATTGGAATAACCTGGAGTTGTGATTTAAGAACATAAGAACATAAGAACTAGCCTGCTGGATCAGACCAGAGTCCATCCAGTCCAGCACT
>NC_059426.1:181168587-181183587 GCF_021028975.2 Sphaerodactylus townsendi
GCTCTGTCGGCATTTTCTACCCCATGCATAATTTTGTAGATTTCCGTCCTATCCCCTCAGCCGCCTCCTCTCCAAACTGGGGAGTCCCAAACGCTTTTAAGCCTCTCCCTCATGGGAAGGTGCTCCAGTCCCTCAATCATCCTTGTTGCCCTTCTCTGCACTTTTTCTATCTCTCCTCCAATATCCTTTTTTTTGAGATGCGGTGTGTAGAACTGGACACAGTACTCCAGAAGTCGCGGTCGCACCGACGCATTTATATAAAGGGCACTTGACAAATCCTTGCAGTTTTATTCTCAACTCCTTTCCTAATGATCCCCAGCATAGAGTTTGCCTTTTTTCACAGCTGCCATGCATTGAGTTGACATTCCCATGGAACTATCAACTAAGACGCCCAAATCCCTTTCCTGGTCTGTGACTGATAGCACTTTGACCCTGTAGCGTGTATGTGAAGTTTCAGTGAACTTTTGCCCCTATGTGCATCACTTTACATTTTGCTACATTGAACTGCATTTGCCATTTCTGAGCCCAGTCACCTAATTTATCAAGGTCCGCTTGGAGCTCTTCGCAATCCTTTGTGGTTCTCACCACCCTACATAATTTGGTATCATCTGCAAACTTGGCCACCACGCTACCCACCCCTACTTTGAGGCACAGAGTGGCTGATATCTGTGTATGCTAAGGGGCCTTTCTCTTTTAATTGCTGTGCTTTGCAACAAAGTGAAGTCTGCCTCCCTTGTCCCTTGTCCCCACTCCCCCCCCCCTGGTTGGAATGGAGTCTATGGCATGTCCTTGGAACCCTTGGGTCACATGACAAAGCTTTTCTCCCCTCGTTATTCTGCTATTCGTTCTATTGTGGGAAAGATGGGAGGGGGGAGCTCGGGCAAGGGGATGTTTGGGGATAACGGGCCAAGCAGCAGCCCTGATCTTTAGATCTGGCTTCTTGTCGTAACGGTGATTGACGCAGTTCAATAAACGGCTACTGGTTCAAATCCAGAGTCTCAACCATTGACTGTAGTACAAGCAACTTACACTTATTTAGTTAGTTTTGTAGGGAAAAATCATGCCTCTCCATTGACTTGCTTGCGGTGGGCATACATAAAACATGACACATGAACATATGGATACATGCAGTGGTGGGATCCAAAAATTTTAGTCACAGGTTCCCATGGTGGTGGGATTCAAACTGTGGCGTAGCACCAATGGGGCTGGGCGGGGCACGACGGGGGTGTGGCCGGGCATTCTGGGGGTGGGGCATTTCTGGGCGGGGCTGTGGCAAGGACGCAGCCGCTGCGCCGGTACTTGGGCAGGAAACGAATGCATGTAGGCGCAGGCTGCCACGCATGCCGGTGCACCTCCTGCTAGGCTGCTTCAAGTTCTGCGTGCTACTGCTGAGAGGAGGGGCGTAACTAAGGCAAAGATCACGTGGCAAAATCACCCATTAGTAACCCCCTCTCGGCACACACAAATAATGAGTAACCTACTCTCAGGAACCTGTGAGAACCTGCTGGATCCCACCTCTGGATACGTGTCATTTATTTATTTATTCATTCATTCGTTTGTTTGTTTGTTTGTTTGCTTGTTTCTGTAGATTCATTTCCCACCGATCACCAGAGTCCCTGGGTGGGACACAATTGAAAGACTATGAAGTTGACTTAGACTTAATCAGAGCCTTGCTCTATCCAGGTTAGTCTTATACACTCAGACTGGCAGACGGGTGTCTCCAGTGGAGGTGTTTCATATCACCTGTTGTTAGGGATGGCACCTGGTTGAGGGAGGTACATTCCAAACCTCAGGTGAGGACCATATAAAATGGAGATGGTGATTGTATCTAGTTCAGGGGTAGGGAACCTGCGGCTCTCCAGATGTTCAGGAACTACAATTCCCATCAGCCTCTGTCAGCATGGCCAATTGGCCATGCTGGTAGAAAACTGATGGGAATTAATAGTTCCTGGAGAATTTATCTGAGTTGATCTAGTTGATTGAAATGCATCCCTCTCGATGCACCTGCTTTGATCCTCTGAAGATGACAGCCACAGATGCAGGCAAAACATCAGGAGAAAATGCCACTAGAACACGGTTATACAACCTGGAAAACCCACAACACCCTAGTGATTCTAGCCGTGAAAGCAGAGGTGGGATCCAGCAGGTTCTCACCAGTTCCCGAGAGTGGGTTACTAATTATTTGTGTGTGCCGAGAGGGGGTTACTAATTGGGTCTGCTTTTCCGTTAGAAATTCCATTAGGTCCCAAAATCATGAAGTCCTGTTGTTTCCTATGTGGCTGGTTAGCGAAGGTAGAAAACGGGATAATTCTCCCTGTTGGGCTGTTTTAAAAACATGTTTTAGAAATATGGTAAAGTTCCTGGTTTAAGGAAAGTGTCCTTCTTTTGATTTCTAGAAACAAAATTAAGTATTTGAAAGTATTAAGTATTTGACAGGCAGTCAATTAGAGGAGAAGTAGTTGTTTCTGTTGGCAGCAGATGATAGGACTTGCAATAATGAGTTTAAATTATGAACAGAAAGATACCAGCTGGAAATTAGGAACTTTTTTTTTACACTAAGAGTTTTTTTACAGTAACAGAGAAATTATGAATGCCCCACCCCCGGAATGCCCGGCCACGCCCCCGTCATGCCCCGCCCAGCCCCATTGGCGCTACGCCACTGTTTGAATCCCACCACCATGAGAACCTGTTACTAAAATTTTTGGATCCCACCACTGCGTGAAAGCCTTTGACAATACATATTCAAAATGCTGCTCGTTCCACCTGATGAAGAAGTCCTCAATTATCACAAGAGGTGCTTGACTGGAGAGAAATTGGGAGCTGCGGGCCAGATAAGTTCCATTCCTGAGCACCTGTTCTGACTGCTCCAAATCCTCACTCCTAGGACCTCCATTTGTCCCCGTCTGCCATCTCAGTGCTCAGGTGAAGTGCTCTCAGCGTTGATGCTGGTGTAGGTGACAGGGTTGGACGTTTGAACCTGTGTGGGTCTTTCCAGGGCTTGTGGCCTTGTTTTTGGGTTGTTCAGCCCACCTCAACCCCCCATTTGTTCTTATCAATGCACACACTCCAAAGGAAGACTTGAAGTCACCGGAGGATTTCTGGGAACAGTCACATAAAAGCAGCTGCGGGGTCAGGGATCTCAGAAACAATGGAGGGCAAGAATTTCAAAGGAGAGACTCTTCAGTCGGCTTTCTCCCACTTCAAAACAACACCGTATCCAGCTCACAATCTCCTATTCTTTTTTTAAAAATTTTTTTATTGTATAGAATATTATTATATTTGCTACATTCCATATATTTGTTCCAACTATACATTTTTTCCTTTTTCACCCCCCTCCCCCCCTCTTTCCCGTTGATTATTTCAAGCAAGGAGCAGAAGGTTCATTCTTCTTATGCTCTTGTTCCACAGTTCTTCATTAAATCCGGCTTCTTCCATCCATTTTTCATACAACGTCCACAGCTTCATAATATCTTCTAGTTTCTCTTGCCACAGTGTATTTTTTGCCAGTCTCTCAAAAATCTCTAACTGTATTTGTTCCCAAATATATTCTAACCATTTTGAGACTGTCCATTTCTTGTTATCTTTCCAGCCCAACGCCAACACTGCGTGTGCTGCTCTAATCATTATTTTTTATCTATCTATCTATCTATCTATCTATCTATCTATCTATCTATCTATCTATCTATCTATCTATCTATCTATCTATCTATCTATCTATCTATCTATCTATCTATCTATCTATCTATCTATCTATCTATCTATCTATCTATCTATCTATCTATCTATCTATCTATCTATCTATCTATCTATCTATCTATCTATCTATCTATCTATCTGCCTGCCTGCCTGCCTGCCTGCCTGCCTGTCTGTCTATTTGTCTGTCTGTCTGGCTGCCTGCCTGCCTGCCTGCCTGTCTGTCTATCTATTTGTCTGTCTGTCTGTCTGTCTGTCTGTCTATTATTTAAACTTTTATACTGCCCCATCCCCGAGGGTTCCAGGTACATTGGTTCCAAATTTCTATTCACTCTTATATCATCTATTATCCCCACAATTAATAAATCATTGTTTACATCAATTTTTACTTTTACTACCTGTTCTACTTATTTCAAAATATTCTCCCATAAACTTTTTTTACCACTTTACATTCTATTCAATCTCCTATTCTAATAAGACGCCACGAGAGCTTTCAGGACGCCTCTCTGCGTTTCTCTGTGGCTGAAAAGCTATGCAAAATGGAGGCCCCCTTCGGAGGGATTAGCCTCTTTTGCTAAACATTTATTCACCCCAGAAGGAGAAAGAATAACTTTTAAGAATGTGTGTCTCTCTTCTCACCAGCTCAGCATGACTTAAATCATACATTCAACCGTCGCCCAAAGCAAAAGGAAACCAGGTCCAAGGCTGGACCTTTGCAGTATAGATATTCACAACAAAAGGGGAAGATGTTGGAAGTAGGAGAGAGAGAGAAATTCATCACAGCCTCTATCAAAAGGATCTCCCAGCAGAGTTGTCTTAAATTGTCAGGAACCAAGGGCCCTTCGTACGCGCCGCCTCTGAAGTAAGAAAAATAAAATGACCTCCTTTATCTGGTGTTTGCGGCTCACATTTCTGAAGAGGCTTTTCTCATTGCAGGGAGCCTTCAGGGCCAGCATCCTTTCTCTGTGAACTTTGACCTGTCTGGTGGCTGGCCTACAGTGCCTAGCCAGAATGGGGCAGCGTTTAATAGCAGATGGACGTTACTAGGGAGAACTGGGGGGGGGAAGGGATTCCCCACTCCTTAACATGAGCGGTGTGGACTCTAATCTGGGAACTGGGTTTGTTTTTATACTCCTACATAAGAACATAAGAACTAGCCTGCTGGATCAGACCAGAGTCCATCTAGTCCAGCTCTCTGCTACTCGCAGTGGCCCACCAGGTGCCTTTGGGAGCTCACGTGCAGGAGGTGAAAGCAACGGCCTTCTGCTGCTGCTGCTGCTCCCGAGCACCTGGTCTGCTAAGGCATTTGCAATCTGAGATCAAGGCAGATCACGATTGGTAGCCATAGATCGACTTCTCCTCCATAAATCTGTCCAAGTCCCTTTTAAAGCTATCCGGGTGAGTGGCCATCACCACCTCCTGGGGCAGCATATTCCAAACACCAATCACACGTTGCGTGAAGGAGTGTTTCCTTTTGTTAGTCCTAATTCTTCCCCCCAGCATTTTCAATGGATGCCCCCTGGTTCTAGTATGGTGAGAAAGAGAGAAAAACACATGAAGCCTGCTGGGTGATTTTGAACCAGTTACAACTCTCTTAGAACTCTCTCGGCCCCGACAACCACACAAGGTGTCTGTTGTGGGGAGGGAAAGGGAAGGAGTTCGTTAGCCACGTTGAGACTACTTGCAATTGAGAAAAGTATGGTATAAATCCAAACTCCTCTTCGTCTCCTAGCAACCTGCAGATACTCTTATTTGGAGTAGGCTGCAGCCATTTAGTCCCATGGGTGTGTGTGTGGAAAATTGCCCCTATACCCCTCCTTCTTCCTTCCTTGAGATGACCTGGTGCACAAAAAGTTGTTTGGTCGCGGTGGGGGAGGGTGGCTGCCCATGAGGGGCTGCGGCTTCCAGAATCTGATGATACTGGGCCAGCCTGGGCCAGCCAGGTCAAGGTAAGAGACATTCAGAGGTGGTTTGCCATTGCCTGCCTCTAGTGACCCCAGGTTCCCTGGTAAAGTTCCTTGTTTCAGGAAAGTATCCTTCTTTTGATTCCTAGAAACAAAATTAAGTATTTGAAAGTATTAAGTATTTGACAGGCAGTCAATTAGAGGAGAAGTCGTTGTTTCTGTTGGCAGCAGATGATAGGACTTGCTAGAATGAGTTTAAATTACGGACAGAAAGATACCAGCTGGAAATTAGGAACTTTTTTTTTACAGTAAGAGTTTTTTACTGTAACAGATAAATTATTAATGCCCCACCCCCGGAATGCCCATCGTGCCCCGCCCAGCCCCATTGGCGCTATGCCACTGTTTGAATCCCACCATCATAGGAACCTGTTACTAAATTTTTTGGATCCCACCACTGCCCTGCATACCTTCGAGACCACCCCATAGGACCCCCAAGTAAACTTGAGGTCAGCAACTGCAAAGCTCCTGGTGGTCCCTGGTCCTACTATTGTCAGAGAGGCCTCCACCAGGCCAGAGCTTTTTCGGGCCTGGCCCCTACCTGGTGGAATGCTCTGCTACCTGACACCAGGGCCCTGTGGGATTGGATGCAATTCCACAGGGCCTGTAAGGCAGAGTTGTTCCGCCAGGCTTTTAGCGGAGGCCCCAAAACTGGAAACCGAAACTGAAATATTAATTATCCGGTCTCAATTGCACGTGTTGCCTGCCCCAGTGGTGGGATCCAAAAATTTTAGCAACAGGTTCCCATGGTGGTGGGATTCAAACTGTGGTGTAGTGCCAATGGGGCTGGGCAGGGCACAACGGGGGCGTGGCTGGGCATTCTGGGGGCGGGGCATTGCAGGGCGGGGCTGTGGCAAGGACGCAGTCGCTGCGCCGGTCCTTGGGCGGGAAACAAATGCACGCAGGCGCAGGCTGCCACGCACGCCGGTGCACCTCCTGCTAGACTGCTTCAAGTTCTGCGCGCTACTGCTGAGAGGAGGGGCGTAACTAGGGCAAAAATCACACGGCAAAATCGCCCATTAGTAACCCGCTCTCGGCACATACAAATAATGAGTAACCTACTCTCGGGAACCTGTGAGAACCTGCCGGATCCCACCGCCGGCCTGCCCAAATTCCAAAGTCTGCTGTAAACGACATCTGTTGCCAGCCTTGTTATAACTCTGATTTGAAAGTAAGCTTTTAGTCAATTTTAATTTCAATATATTCTGATTAGATTGGATTTTAATTGTTAGAACTATTTAAATTGTTAAATTGTTTTAATTGCTCATTGAATCAAATTTTAATATGTCATTTACTGCTGTAAGCTGCTCTGGGCCCTTGTGGGGAGGGCGGCGTACAAATCGAATCAAATAAATAAATAATAGCTGATGGCCCTTTCCTCCCATCGCCACCGATTACAAATCAAGCCAGGCACTCTTTCCAGGAGTCAGCAAAATTACTCTGCAGAGCCACTTATTTTAAAGCTTTCCAGCTTTTTGCAAAGCTATCCATCTCTCTGCAAAAAAATATTTTTTCGTTTTTAAAATGGGGGTGGGGGAACCCTTCTGAACGCTGTAGCCATTTTTGTTTTCATACCCACCTTTTAAGAGTCTGGCGCCCGGGACGCCATTTGTAATTTGCAGGCCTGGCGCAGTTTTCCCGCCAATCATTACCTGCAGGTCTTTATCAGTCGGCCATTCCGGTTTCTGAAAAACGATGTCCAAATTTACTTTGAGCTTGCAGGCCCATTTAACGGTGCTACGAAATCAAATATCTCTGCACGTCAAGAGGGTTATCTTGGCAGAAGGGGCAGGAGGCAAAGAGTCGGCCGCTCCGCGGAGTGAATGGAAACTCCATTCCAGACCACTTTGAAAGACAAAGAGGGAAGAAAGGTAATTGCAGATGATGGATAGCTGAGTGCCCCCGGTACACGAATAGCCATCAAAGAGATGACAACATGATGAAAGGGAGCAGAATATTATCCGAGATTGGAACGGGACGCCAAAGAATCTTGCTAGCGCGATTTGACCAACCTGTTCAAAGCACCAGGCTGGTAGGAGGAGAGCAGAGAATGCTTTAGAAATAGAACGGACATATCCATAGCTGGATGTTGTGGTCTCTGTGCGTGCGGACTGAGCTACATGAAGGTGTCTGAAGCTGGCGAGGAAGCTCCAGGGATTGCCTGAGAGCGGAGAATGTCAGCATAATATTCACTTAGCAGGTAGTGCAGTCCAAAATGCATGAAGAGGAGTTTGGATTTATATCCCACCTTTCTCTCCTGCGGGAGACTCAAAGGGGCTGACAATCTCCTTGCCCTTCCCCCCTCACAACAAACACCCTGGGAGGTGGGTGGGGCTGAGAGAGCTCCGAGAAGCTGTGACTAGCCCAAGGTCACCCAGCTGGCGTGTGTGGGAGTGCACAGGCTAATCTGAATTCCCCAGATAAGCCTCCACAGCTCAGGCGGCAGAGCGGGGAATCAAACCCGGTTCCTCCAGATTAGATACACCAGCTCTTAACCTCCTACGCCACTGCTGCTCCTCAAATGCTCCAAACCTCAAAAGTGTGCTGGTAAATGTCGACAGGCCCCAAAATTGTGTGTGTGACGGTCCAAGTGGGGTATGTCAGAAAAGTGGGAATCATAGAATCATAGAGTTGGAAGAGACCCCTAGGGCCATCAACTCCAACTCCCTGCCATGGAGGAACACACAACCAAAGCACTCCCGACACATGATCACCCAGCTTCTCTTTGAAAACCTCCAAAGAAGGAGACTCCACCACACTCCGAGGTAGTGCATTCCACTGTCCAACAGCCCTGACCGTCAGGAAGTGTTTAGGTGGAATCTCTTTTCCTGCACCTTGAACCCATGACTCCTGGTCTGAGTCTCTGGGGCTACAGAAAACAAGCTTTCTCCCTCACCAACATGGCATCCCTTCAGATATTTAAACACGGCTATCATGTCCCCTTTTAACCTTCTCTTCACCAAACTAAACATCCCCAGCTCCCTCAGTCTCTCCTCGTAGGGCATGGATTCCAGACCTTTGACCATTTTGGTTGCCCTTCTCTGAACCCGTTCCAGTTTGTCAACATCCTTCCTGAATTGCAGTGCCCAGAACTGTACACAATATTCCATGTGAGGGGAAAGGTGGATTGCTCCTTGCCAATCTGCTCTGCAGCTGGGGTCACCTTCAGACCAGAGTCCATCTAGTCCAGCACTCTGCTACTTACAGTGGCCCACCAGGTGCCTTTGGGAGCTCACAGGTAAAACGTGAAAGCAATGGCCTGCTGCTCTTCTTCTCCTTCTCCTTCTCCTTCTCCTTCTCCTTCTCCTTCTCCTTCTCCTTCTCCTTCTCCTTCTCCTTCTCCTTCTCCTTCTCCTCCTTCTTCTCCTTCTTCTTCTCCTCCTCCTCCTCCTCCTCCTGTCTCCTCCTCCTCCTCTTCCTCCTCCTGTTTTCTGAGTCTCCTACAGGAGAGAAAGGGGTGATATAAATCCAAACTCCTCCTCCTCCTCCTTCTCCTCCTCCTCCTCCTCCTTCTCCTTCTCCTCCTCCTCCTCCTCCTCCTCCTCCACCTCCACCACCTCCACCTCCACCTCCACCTCCTCCTTCTTCTCCTCCTCCTCCTTCTTCTCCTTCTTCTTCTTCTCCTTCTCCTTCTTCTCCTTCTCCTCCTTCTTCTCCTCCACCTCCACCTCCTCCTTCTTCTCCTTCTCCTCCTCCTCCTCCTTCTTCTTCTCCTCCTCCTCCTCCTCCTCCTCCTTCTCCTCCTCCTTCTCCTTCTCCTTCTCCTTCTCCTCCTCCTGTCGAAAGGACAGCAAAGTGAGCTTAAGAGGCCCGAAAGATTCTGAGCATTCTTGTTTTCTGACATAGGCATGAATTATGATTGTCCATTTTGGTGTCTTGGGCTTCTTCGGCCCAGACCCCTGTTTTCAAAGGAGGCCAGAAGCCTCTCCACTCCTCCTCCCACACAGATAATGCCAGCCCATCTAGAAAGCTCCCTTGACTTCAAAGCGAGATTTACCCGTCTCTTCCTGTTAATTAGCACAACCGCTTTGCTGCTGGCTCGGATTTCATGAGGATGCGCGGCTTATGAACTAGTAAATTAAGCTTAAAATAACGCGTGCCCTTCTTCTGCGTTTGATTGGCTCCTCCGTCTCCTTGGTTCTGAATCTTAATTAGAACTGGAATCTTCTCAATAGGCGGAGGGTGGCGGAGCCCTCCCGTCAGTGAGGGGGCGGCTGCCAATCCCCCCAGCTCCTGAGAGAATGCACGGTGACTCACCAGACTGAGAGCGGTGTTGCTGCACTTTGCAGAGAGTGGTTTGCTGAGAGCCAGCGCGGTGTAGTGGTTAAGAGCAGGTGCACTCTAATCTGGAGAACCGGGTTTGATTCCCTGCTCTGCCACTTGAGCTGCTCAGGCTTATAAGCATAAGCATAAGCATTTATTGTCATTGTGCACGCACAACGAAAATTTACAGCAGCATTCCTCGATGCACACAATTCCAGACTCATCCCCCATCCTCACTTTCCCCTTCCTCCCCCCATCCCAAACACATCAACACGAAGCCCCGGAGTTCAGCATCGCCACAGCTCTAGAGTAGAAGCTGTCTCTAAGCCTCTTTGTCCTAGTTTCGATAGACCTGTATCGTCTGCCGGATGGTGACAGTTCAAAAAGAGAGTGTGCTGGATGAGACGGGTCCCTCAGAATATGTTGGGCTTTTTTTAGGCTTCGGGAATTATAGAGTTCTTCCAAGGAGGGGAGAGGGCAGCCGATAATCCTCTGTGCAGATTACAGATTACCAGATTAGTTTGTGCACTCCCACACATGCCAGCTGGGTGACCTTCGGCTAGTCACAGTTCTTTGGAATTCTTTCAGCCCCACCCACCTCACAAGGTGTTTGTTGTGGGGGTGGGGAGGGAAAGGAGATTGTAAGCCCCTTTGAGTCTCCTTGCAGTAGAGAAAGGGGGAGATAAATCCAACTGTTCTTTCTTCTTCTTTTTGCATCTGGATGCATCTGAGATCCTTGTTCTAAAACCAAAATTCCGGGGGTGGGCTGGGCTTGCAAGTATTGTCTAGAGGCCCCACCGTAGGCTTGGGTGGCCTGCGATTGAGGGAACCGGGATTCTAATCCCAGCTCAGTCATTAAATTCACCAGGAGATCATAAACTAGTGTGCAGTGGTTAAGAGCAGTGGACTCTAATCTGGAGAACTGGGTTTGATTCCCCACTCCTCCACATGTGGTAGACTCTTATTTCGTGAACTGGATTTGTTTCCCTGCTCCTGCACATGAAGCCTGCTGGGTGACCTCTAATGAAAAGTATGAACATCCCACTCACGATTTCTCCCCTGGATGAGGGCCAGAGCGGACATTATGCCCATTAGAACACATTGGGAAAGATTCGTGGAGTCAGGGACAATTGTGCGTTCCTTTCTTTGTGGTTCAAGGCAGCTTACAATAATACTTTAAAAGTTTCCCATTAAAAATGGAAATAAAACAACAATCTCCAAATCTCTCCCTCCCAGGATACCCCTCACCTGCTCCGACGCACTGCTCTGATCTTGATCCAGTTTGCCAGCGTGGTGTCGTGGCTAAGAGCAGGTGGATTCTAATCTGGAGAACCGGGTTTGATTCCCCACTCCTCCACCTGAGTGGCAGAGGCTTATCTGGTGAACCAGATGTGTTTCCATACTCCTGCATTCCTGCTGGGTGACCTTGGGCTAGTCCCAGTTCTCTCAGAACTCTCTCAGTCCCACCTACCTCACAAGGTGCCTGTTGTGGGGAGAGGAAAGGAAGGGGTTTGTAAGCCACTTTGAGACTCCTTCCAGGAAAGAAAGGCAGGGTATAAATTCAAACTCTTTGTCGTCTCCTGTATTAATAGTAGCCCGATAACAACAAGAGAAGAAGAGGTAGTGGGGGAAAAAATGTCAGAATACAAAAAGGAACCAGCTACCGCATGACTATAGCCATCACAATACCTACCAACAAGAAATAAATGTGTCTATTTAATGACAAGGAAGCAAAATAAAGTGAAAATGTGTGTCACATATTGAAAATATATGTGTCAAACAGGAACAAGGAAGATGTCAGTGTGAAGAATCAAGTAAATGCTAGGGCACAAAGCCTCAAAACAGGTATGTCCTTCATCCTTCAGTGACATTCAGAGAAGAAGAAGAAGAAGAAGAAGAAGAAGAAGAAGAAGAAGAAGAAGAAGAAGAAGAAGAAGAAGAAGAAGAAGAGGAGGGAGTGAGGGAAGGGAGGAAAGGAGGAGGAAGCAAGAGGAAGAAGGATGGTAAAGAAGAGAAGGAGGAGGAGGGGAAGGAAGGGAGGAAGGGAAGGAAAGGAAGAGGAAAGAAGAAGAAGAAGAAAGAGGAGGGAGGAGGAGGAAGGAGGAGGAAGGAGGGAGGAGGAAAGAAGAAGAAGAAAGAAGAAGAAGAAAGAGAAGAAAGAAAGAAGTTAAAGAAAGAAGAAGAAAGAAGAAAGAAAGAAGAGAAAGAAGAAAGAAAGAAAGGAGAAGAGGAGGGAGGGAGGGAGGAGGAGGAGGAGGAGGAGGAGTTTGGATTTATATCCCCCTTTCTCTCCTATAGGAGACTCAAAGGGGCTTACAATCTCCTTTCCCTTCCCCATGAGAACATAAGAACATAAGAACAAGCCAGCTGGATCAGACCAGAGTCCATCTAGTCCAGCTCTCTGCTACTCGCAGTGGCCCACCAGGTGCCTTTGGGAGCTCACATGCAGAATGTGAAAGCAATGGCCTTCTGCGGCTTTTGCTCCCGAGCACCTGGACTGTTAAGGCATTTGCAATCTCAAATCAAAGAGGATCATTCCCCCCCTCACAACAAACACCCTGTGAGGTGGGTGGGGCTGAGAGAGCTCCGAAAAGCTGTGACTAGCCCAAGGTCACCCAGCTGGCGCGTGTTGGAGTGCACAAGCTAATCTGGTTCCCCAGATAAGCCTCCACAGCTCAAGCGGCAAAGCCGGGGATCAAACCCAGTTCCTCCAGATCCGAGTGCACCTGCTCTTAGCCACTTCGCCACTGCTGCTCCCAGGCAGTCCCAGACTCTTAATAGTAGCCCAACCACAAACCACTATGTCTCTGCTGTGTGGGTTGAGACTGTGTACAGTCACTCGATCCTGTCGCTCGGGGAAAGCAGGCTGTTTATCATGACAGACTAGTTACCATGTCAAAAAGCAATTCGTCACGTCTTCCAAAACATGGTTCAGCAGAAGGGAAAGGCCAGGCCTGGCTCATCTACCTCATAATAGCTGTTCCTTTGTAATGAAATAAAAGGATAACCCGGCAGTCTCGATTGTTGCATTGGAACAAGGCCCGTGTCTCGCCATGACTTCCTCGGCCATTGAATTTCTCTGCATTGGCGGCCGTATAGGAGCCGGCGACCATGCTCGTTCCCTGAGAGGAGCTAATTTAGCTTCCCGATGATTGTCTGCAGCTGATGAAAGTACGGAATATCATAGGATACAGATAACATGAACTCGCTCATTCCACTTGTGACCTTTCCGTGATGAGGAAGAGCGCTCTCCTCAGCTTTGAAATCCCCCTTACCGCGTATTCCTCGGTTAGGGGAAATAGCTATTTCGGGACTCCGAAATCGCTTTGCAACAGGGCATGATGGGAGGTTGGGAACGGCTATCAAAACAACATGTGTAATGTTTCCAGATTACAGAAAAGGAGAAAGGGGCAGACGCGATTTATCGCGGGCCTCGCGTCCCAGCGCTGGAGGTACATGAGTAAGATCTGTGGCCGGAACAGCGTGTTTCTTTACGGCATGGCTCGTCCCCGAGCGGCATCTGAAAGAGGCTAATCGATCGTCATGCTGTTCTGAAGCGATCTTCCTCCCTAAGACAACTTCATTGATGCATTCCACGGAACTGATGGCGGCCGAGGTTTTATGACTTCTATGGATAAATGGAGCATTCGCACAAAGAGGTCCCTGAGCGCCCATCGCTGTGGTGAAGGGTCAGGGAAAGGGAGCCAGGGAGACAGGCCCTGCTTGGCCGAGGCAGGTGGGTTTGCTGACAGTTTCCTAGATTAGATGCGGCAAAAACGCTTGGCAAAAATATTGGGGGGGGGAGTGTGTGTGAAAGACTCTGTCAAATCTGATCTGTTTTGGGTGTAGCTGATCAAATGACCCAGCCTCAAAGCGGGCTTCAGATCTCAGTGATGCCACAAGGCTTCCAGCTGCCCCAATGTTGCAAATGTCGCTACGGTTCAGCAGCCAACACAAAGTGGAATTTTGGCCCGACAATGGACCTATGGATACATAAGATGCAACAATTGTACATTATGGACCAAATATCATTTCAATTAAAAAAGGGTAATTTAGAACAGTATAAACTGATATGGCAACCATGGTCAGACTATATTTTAGAAACTTACAACATGACAACATATCCAGCTTGATATTAATGATTTAAGATAGGAGATTTAATAAAATGTTAACTTTTTGTTTTAACTATAGAAATGTTATATACAAGGGAATGTAGAGTGGAAGTCCAGGGGGGTGGGGGGAGATTACAGAGGGATGGGTGGAGGGTTTACATAGGACAGTGGTGGCGAACCTTTGGCACTCCAGATGTTATGGACTACAATTCCATGTACCTTTTGGCCAATTGGCCATGCTGGCAGGGGAAACTGATAGTCAAACATCTGGAGTGCCAAAGCTCCTATAGGACAAGAATAGCAATGCATTGTATTAGAGGAGGATATTAAATAGACGAAATGTTAGGATAATTTTGCATGGATTATATGGAATTTATGGAGCATTTGAGTTAATTATTTCAATATTCATGCATTGATTTTTGTTATCCTCTGACTCTTATACAATAAAAAAATTTTAAAAAACAAAGTGGAATTTTGGCCTTTGGAAGGGAAGAAGTGCAGAAGGGTTGAAGTGAAAGAAAAAGAGACTGCGTCTACTGGAGGGTGGGAAAAGCTGCCCGCACTGTAGAAACAGCAGAGAGCCAGTCTGGTGTGCCAGTTCCCAGGTATCTGGGAGACCCAGGTTCGAATCTGCACTCATGTCTGTTAGGTCTCGAACCCTGAAGCAACAAACAGACTCTGTAGTGTTGATTGGAAGCATTTATTGATAGGCATCGAAGCACCCAGTTGAACAAAGCCAGTTCTGGGGAACTTGTCTTTTGCTACCTGTTTTATTCTGATGATAATCCCCTCTCCCCCGCCCTCCACTGTTTCCCAAGGAATGTGAGAACAAGTTAGTTTGGAGCAGAGGCGCCCCAAGGTTGGCAATAGATAGCAATAAAGCCACCTGGCATCCTACCCCCATGGGACAACACAAACAACCCTGTTCCCATGAGACTAAAGTGTCAGAGGAAAGCCTAGTTATCTACAAG
>NC_059426.1:181186087-181226171 GCF_021028975.2 Sphaerodactylus townsendi
AAGCCGTGGCTCTAGTTGAGAGCTGTCAGAGACCACAAGTCGGCTGTGACTACCATTTTCCAGGGTATATGGTTAAAGAGACAAATCTCCCTCCATCAGATAGTGAAATCATGGATCGATCTGTCTTAAGTTCTTCCTGTGTGTGCTTTGAGTAAAAAAAATCTCCCTCCATCAGATAGTGAAATCATGGATCGATCTGTCTTAAGTTCTTCCTGTGTGTGCTTTGAGTAAAAAAAGTGGCATGGCTGGGGCAGGCAGTAGTAGAGAAAAATACGAGCTGGCAACGGGGGTCTTGGTGCAGAATCGAGTCCCTTCTGCATTGCATCAGAACTTCCAAGAGGACAGTCCCTTGAATATGTCTTCCCAGTCCTTCTCCTCCTGAGTCTGGGCTCCAAAGTTGAGGGATTTATGGCCCATTATGCATGGAATGCTTACCTCGTGGTTCTTAGCTGCATAGTGGGGCTGCACTGTGATCTCCTCGCATCTCTCTGTTTACACACAAGGAGGCAACCCAGTGCCTGCCCCACGGCTGCTTGCTGAAGTCTGCCAGGCCTCTCCTTTCCCTGATTCACTTGACTCTGTTGTCAGGGGGATTGTATCTAGGTGACAGTAGATGCATTCCTAGCTCAATGTAAGTGCTACAAGATATACATAACCAGCTTGCTATATGTTACTGCTGCCATTCTGGAGCATTCTTTCCTGGATCTTTATGGCTTCACACACCGAGTAGATAACTAGGCTTTCCCCTGACACTTTGGTCTCATGAGATTGTTTCCATTATCTTGTGGGGACAGGAGGCCAGGTGGCTCTCTATCTGTCACCAACCTTGGGGTGCCTCAGCTACAAACTAACTCTGTCTCACAATCAAAAGACTTACAAACATGAATTACAAAACTCCAGAACTCAAAGAAAACCACCAAGTTAGCCTTGAAGGCACAGGTCTCAAGATTGCTGTCTTTGTTAAGGCCACTTAAATCCCTATTATAGTGATATAGTTCCTATTCTCTCCCCTCCCCTCCCCACTCACACTTATATTTTGTGTGTGTGTGTGTGTGACAGAAAAGAGGGAGGCTTTGTTTAAAATACAGGCTTGTGTGAAATATATTTTTAAGCCATCCTGATAATCGATATCTTTGTGTGTGTGTGTGTGTGTGTGTGTGTGTGTGTGTGTGTGTGTGTGTGTGTGTGTGTGTGTGTGTGTGTGTGTGTGTGTAAGTAGAGCAGGGGAGGCAGGGCTGAGCCAAAAAGAGATGCAGCTTCTTCTGTGCTTTGGAAAAGACTTCTCTGTTATTATTATATCGAGATATCGATATGAGCATGTAGAGAAGCAGGAAGGAACCAGCAGCATGGAAGGGGGGTGGAAGGGGAAGGCATTGGCAGCAGGGTGAAGCTCGGTAGGCTGGCCGTGGGCAGAGGAAAGATGTCTGGGGCAGAGCTGTGTTCACTGGCTAGTCCGCCCGTTCTGGCAGCGAATCAGATTAAAAGTTGTTCTCAAAGTGGTCTTGCTTGCCGCAGAAAGAATAGGAAGTGAACGTGGGGCTCCAGGAAATATGTCCATACAAGAAATCTTGCTGTGGCAGACATTCGTCCCTATCCTGCAACAGGTACCTTGTCTATAATTTCTCACTTCAAGTATTTGAAAGGCTGTCAGAGGAGAGCAGCAGAGTCTGGGGCCCTTCCGCACATGCAGGATAACGCACTTTCAATCCACTTTCACCATTGTTTGCAAGTGGATTTTGCTCTTCCGCACAGTAAAATCCAGCTGCAAAGTGCATTGAAAGTGGATTGAAAGTGTGTTATTCTGCATGTGCAGAAGGGGCCTAGGACCCGCGAGAATAAATTACAGGCAAAAAGGTACCAGCTGGAAATTAGGAGGAAAATATAGCAAAAAGTGTTCAGCGGTGAAATTGTCTGCTGAGGGAGGTGGTGAGCTCCCCCCCCCCCCGACAGTCTTCAAGCAGCTGCTGGGCAAACACTCATCTGGGATGCTGTAGGCTGATCCTGCACTGAGCAGGGGGTTGGACTAGATGGCCTCTATGGACCCTTCCAACTACATGGTTCTATGACTCTATATCCATTTTTTCAGAGGTGCACCTGTAACCCCCATGCTCAGAATGGGTTGACCCAGAAAGGGGTGGAGACTCAAAGCAGCAAGAGGCTGCAGAGCTCATGTAGTTTGGAGGAGACAAGGCTACCAGACTCGGACCTTGGTTTGTATAAGCCCTTAACACCTTGTTAAGGTAACTGCAATGTTGTTGGGAACTAGTGGGAAGGGAGTTGTTTGTTTTTGCTATGTTGTAAATGTTGGAGTTTATTGTTTTCAGGGTTTCTTTTTGTGGTTGTAATGGGTGAGAGTTCTCCTGGAAACCTTCATCGTGTTGAATCCTGTTCACCAAGCCCTGGGAGTCTTCAGGAGCCAACCCCCTTGCAGGAAGAATTGGACTTGGCAGTATCAGTAGACTGTAACTAGAAGGACTTGAGAATGCAACCTGAACAGGACCTTGAAGTGTGATGTTAAATGTTGATGTTATATGTTATATGTTAAGAAGACGAAGAGTTTGGATGTATATCCCCCTTTCTCTCCTGCAGGAGACTCAAAGGGGCTGAAAATCTCCTTGCCCTTCCCCCCTCACAACAAACACCCTGTGAGGTGGGTGGGGCTGAGAGAGCTCCGAGAAGCTGTGACTAGCCCAAGGTCACCCAGCTGGTGTGTGTGGGAGTGCGCAGGCTAATCTGAATTCCCCAGAGAAGCCTCCACAGCTCAGGCGGCAGAGCGGGGAATCAAACCCGGTTCCTCCAGATTAGATACACGAGCTCTTAACCTCCTACGCCACTTTTGTTTTTATAATTTGTTGTTGCAAACTCATTCCAAGTTCCGTCCCACAGAACCCACAGATAAGGGTTACGCACCCAGACCAACAAATGTACCTTTCCAAACAAGGCCAGCCTCCCTGACCCCAAACATTTGCTCTAAACAGCATCCCCTGCACTGCTTTCGAGTAACGGCCCGGCTGCTCCCAAGCACATAACACGCAACTGTAATCACACGCTTTCCGCCTCTCCTCTCAGTCCTACTGATGGCCAATTTATCCACAGCCACGTATTTACAAGCTTGTGGGCGGCATTGAAATTCCTCGCCACGGCTGACGCTACATCACCGCGGAGCGCTATAGGATTTAATTGAAGGCGAACAAGGGAGGCCTGATGAATGGGGCTGGCTGGCACGGAACGGCAGGGGCGCGGGCCCAGAATTTCAATGGCCGGCTT
Source organism: Sphaerodactylus townsendi (assembly GCF_021028975.2). Classification (NCBI taxonomy): domain Eukaryota; kingdom Metazoa; phylum Chordata; class Lepidosauria; order Squamata; family Sphaerodactylidae; genus Sphaerodactylus; species Sphaerodactylus townsendi. Next base: position 181,189,355 of record NC_059426.1, read on the forward strand.
CAGGAATTGCCAGCGTGCAGGAGAGGGGAGAGGGAGGCTCTGTGCTGGAGACGGGGGAACAGGAAGTCAATGGGGCCATTATTAGAGAGAAAAGCCGCAATCATTTCTAATGACATGGAGACGTTCAGGATTCCCGCCTTGAATTCTGAGCATCCTGGTCTCTGCGATGGTGCTTTTTTCCCTCTGTGGGAGACGAGCAGCCAAGACTCCCAGGTCTGGTCTCCAGGAATAAACGCAGCCGCTGCAGAATGGGGGTTTAATGATGTGCGGAAGCGCACTGCCTGCCTCACCTCCGTGTACTTTCGAGCGTTAATGAAGCAAAGGGCCCCGCTCCTTTCACTTGTACACTCACACCACATAATAACAGATCAGTAAGGCGCAAAATTGCGCAACTGTGTGGGCTGCTGCAGGAAGAGGAAATTAACCTGGCTAGCGTCACAAAGACGTGGCTCGAAGAAAACCGTGCGGTGTGTCTGTCCATACTGAAATGAGTCACTCCCGCTGAACACTTCATTGGCTCCTGGAGTATTGTGTACGTGGTGTAGTGGTTAAGAGCAGGTGGATTCTAATCTGGATAACCAGGTTTGATTCCACACTTTGAGTGGCGGAGGCTTATCTGGTGAACCAGATGTGTTTCCACACTCCTACATTCCTGCTGGTCGACCTTGGGCTAGTCACAGTTCTCTCTTGACTCTCTCAGCCCCACCTGCCTCACGAGGTGTCTGTTATGGGGGGAGGAAGGGAAAGGTGCTTATAGAGCTGCAGGTTGCAGACCCCTGTTTAACGTCTCATCCAGCTGATTTCACTATAAGAACATAAGGACTAGCCTGCTGGATCAGACCAGAGTCCATCTAGTCCAGCACTCTGCTACTCGCAGTGGCCCACCAGGTGTCCTTTGGGAGCTCACGTGCAGGATGGGAAAGCAATGGCCTTCTGCTGCTGCTGCTGCTCCCGAGCACCTGGTCTGTTAAGGCATTTGCAATCTCAGATCAAGGAGGATCAAGATTGGTAGCCATAAATCGACTTCTCCTCCATCAATCTGTCCAAGCCCCCTTTAACGCTATCCAGGTTAGTGGCCATCACCACCTCCTGTGGCAGCAGATTCCAAACACCAATCACCCGTTGCGTGAAGAAGTGTTTCCTTTTATTAGTCCTAATAATTCTTCCCCCGCAGCATTTTCAATGGATGCCCCCTGGTTCTAGTATTGTGAGAAAGAGAGAAAAATTTCTCTCTGTCAACATTTTCTACCCCATGCATAATTTTATAGACTTCAATCACACTGACAGTCCCTTTCTCCACAGCTCACTTAAATCATTTGCAGAACATTTTTGACCCTCCCCCATTCGCTATGATATTTGTTTGCATTCACCCCAACCAAACGTTTCACAGCCACCAGGAAAGGGTTTTTTCTCCTCTCTTTAGGGTTATTTGTAGAAACGAAGCTTCATAGAGTCTTAGATTTCCTGTAATAATTGCAGGTTTACTCACGAGTAAATTTACCCACGGGTAAGCAATGCCACAGCTTCACATAATCATGGGTTTGCTCATGACTAAATTTACCTGCATGCAAGAGAAAATGAGAGGGAGGGGAGAGGAACAAGAGAACAGCCAAAAGTACAGAAAATTACAAGACAAGAAGAAGAGTTTGGATTTATATCCTCCTTTCTCTCCTGTAACGAGACTCAAAGGGGCTGACAATCTCCTTGCCCTTCCCCCCTCACAACAAACACCCTGTGAGGTGGGTGGGGCTGAGAGAGCTCCGAGAAGCTGTGACTAGCCCAAGGTCACCCAGCTGGCGTGTGTGGGAGTGCACAGGCTAATCTGAATTCCCCAGATAAGCCTCCACAGCTGAGGCGGTAGAGCGGGGAATCAAACCCGGTTCCTCCAGATTAGATACACAAGCTCTTAACCTCCTACGCCACTGCTGCTCCCTAGGGCAAAAAGATCAGTTATGGGGATAGGAAAAAGATCAGTTAGGGGAAGTTGAGCTTAGTCACAGAGGCATAGAAAATAGCAGCTGGAAAGACTGAACATTTTAAAAATGATTGCACAGTGAGAGAAGACGGCTTGAAACGTTTCAAACAAAAGCCCTGTTACAAACAGGGTTTCCCAAAAAAAGTTTTCAGACTGGAACTTCAACATTTGCAAAAACAAAGGGGATTCCACAGAGAAAATCTTCGTTTCCTGGCTGGAAACATTGTGAAAGTTTTGTGCGGAAGAGGCCTCAGTCTGCGCAGTCTGCCTGGAATCCCAGTGAGAAGGATAGACCATAAATAACATAAATAAATGTTAAAGGGATTTTTAAAAAAATATAAAAGACGCTATCAACACAGCACAGAACTGTGTCAGCTCTGCTGTCTTGCCTCCCAGGCCTGTTTATGTTCCAATTTTTCTATTTAGCATCCTCCCTCGCCCGCTTTGTTGTTTCTCCCCACGTCTCTCTTCTGACCTTGCCAACATCAGCAGAATATTTTTAGGATTCTGCTTTCTTGCAGACCTCATTCATGTGGGAATTACCGGGAAATAAAAAATAAGTTTGGGCTTGTTTGCATTTGCCGGCTGCGCTGAAGATGAAAACACTCGGCGAAGCAATTTCTAGCGGTTCCTTTTTTAAAAAAAAACCCAAAAATTTAAAATTTATTTACTTGTTTATCCGAAACTGGAGCATCGCTTGATAATGCGCAAGAGAAGGGAAGAAAAATGGACCTGCCAGCTTCATTTGCTGTTTTACTGTCTCCGGCAAGATTCACATAATCTAATTTGGCGCAACAGATTGAGAAAAAGACCACTTTTTAAAAAAAATCTTTTCCTCTTTGAGTCATTTTGAAAACCATGTTAGAGGTGTTAGACGAAGATGAGTCAGGGCACGTCTTTTGGTGCTGCCTGCATTCTGTAGTCCATCTTTGGGACAGTCCCACAGAAAATCCAGCACATTTTTTGACTTCACGCTTTATACGTCGTTTGTGCTGAATTCAAATGCCTTTATCGGCATACAAAAGTCAATTTGAATTTTTTGAACAGCAAAGTCAATACATTATAAAAGAGGAATTAACATGTCGAACAGTTCAGCCATTTTGTTCCGGTTTTAGACAAACCCGTATAAAGCCGTGGTGCGACCGCACTTGGAGTCCTGTGTTCAGTTCTGGTCGCCACATCTCAAAAAGGATATCGAAGAGATAGAAAAAGTGCAGAGAAGGGCAATGAGGATGATTGAGGGACTGGAGCACCTTCCTTATGAGGAAAGGCTGCAGCGTTTGGGACTCTTTAGTTTGGAGAGGAGACGTCTGAGGGGGGATATGATTGAAGTCTACAAAATTATGCATGGGGTAGAAAATGTCGACAGAGAGAATTTTTTCTCTCTTTCTCACAATACTAGAACCAGGGGGCATTCATTGAAAATGCTGGGGGGAAGAATTAGGGACTAATAAAAGGAAACACTTCTTCACGCTAAGAACGGTGTGGTTGGTGTTTGGAATATGCTGCCACAGGAGGTGGTGATGGCCACTAACCTGGATAGCTTTAAAAGGGGCTTGGACAGATTTATGGAGGAGAAGTTGATTTATGGCTACTAATCTTGATCCTCTTTGATCTGAGATTGCAAATGCCTTAACAGTCCAGGTTCTTGGGCGCAACAGCCGCAGAAGGCCATTGCTTTCACATGTGAGCTCCCAAAGGCACCTGGTGGGCCACTGTGAGTAGCAGAGAGCTGGACTAGATGGACTCTGGTCTGATCCAGCTGGCTTGTTCTTATGTTCTTATGTAAACCCAAGTTTTTAATACCAGTGAGAGAAGTTTGGCAACAGAGCTGGTAAAAATAAGCCTTTATCTGATAAGACTAAGAAAAGTTGCTTTTTTAAAAAACTTTGGGCAGTTTTAACTTGTATTAGCGGGGTGATTAATTTTTCTCACAGATCAGTATGAAGCTAGCTGTCTATCAATGCTTTATATATAATTTGTGCTTTTGCCACTAAATACTTTATTTGAAGGATTGTCTGAGATAACGGCCCAGGTACTGGCCTGCCCTTGGGAAGGCGCCCCAGTTGAGCCTTCAAATTCCTGTATAGCGAAGCTCTAACTCAAACGACAAGCAGTCTGGAATGGATGCCACAACCTCCCATCCTCCCCTGCAGACGCGGCAGAGGCGTACAGCCTATAGAGACATGGGGTCACCCATGTTCCCGGGCACATGCCTTGTGGTCATGTGGGGGGCGCCGAGTGACAAATCAGCATGCGGCCCACTGCCAACCCCCCCACCTCCCTGCAGGCCATCTCTTGCTGTGCCCAGGGCCTGCAAGGCAAAAGCCGGCCTGCAGAAAGTGAGGGGGGGAAGAGCTCAGTAGCAGGCAGCCGCGGCACCTGCCTGGGCCACCTGCCTTTGCTGAGCCCTGTGCCCCCCCCCCCGGCTTCTATGCAGGCCAGATTTTGCCCTCCCCAGGAGTCGACGTGCAGGAAGGTGGGGGCGGGGCTCGGTGCCCGAGCCCGAGCCCTGAGCCCCAGCCCTAAGCATGAGGGATGTGGAAGTGGGGGGGTATGGGGATGTCACCCACAGAAGGTGTTGTAACACACTTCCCTCTGTGAGACACCTCTGAAGATGCCAGCCACAGATGCAGGGGAAGCGTTAGGAACGAGATCTACCAGACCACGGCCACACAGCCCGGAAAGCCCACCACAACCACACAGCCACACAGCCCGGAAAGCCCCCCCCCCGCCCACCTTCTTTGCTTTGCTCCCTGGCTCTCTTGCTCCCTATTTTTACAATCTGTTCTTGCATATTTATTGCTATTTTTAGGGAGGAGTTTGGTCGCTCCCTTCTTTTTGGGGGTGGTTTTTAAAGGAATTGGGTTGCGCCATTTTTATTGTTCCTGTTTTTGACCGCTGTTTACATGGTTTTAATGGTTTTAACTAATTTTAGTGCATATGGTCACTATTGTGACCCTTGTTATATATTGTACATAGATGATGTTGTGCACCGCCCAGAGCCCCTTGGGGATTGGGCGGTCTATACATTTAAATAATAAACAAACAAACAAACAAACAAACCAGTTGAACCCAGCCGTGAAAGCCTTCGAGAACACATCCTCTTACTCTGTTTCCAATTGTGTTTCCTCTGCATCTGCTGATAGAAGGGTGAGCTTCAAAGAGGCCGTGCGTGGCGGAAGTCTCCGTCTCACCCGTCATAGAGCGAATACTCTTATAGCATCTTGGCGCTAAGCTGAAATTAAAAGCGGAAAAAACTGCAGCAAACGGAGAAAATGGAAAAGGGGTGAATGAATCAACATTTCAAAGCCCAGTGGAGTATTTTCTCTCTCCTCCGGATAGAATTACTGTTATTATCATTAAGGGCACCCGCATAGTTTGGCGATTTGTGTGTCGGGTTTAAAGGATCTCTTCCCATCTCGTTGAACTTCGAGTCCTGCCTTTGCATTTTGGTCTCCATAGAAACAAGACGTGGCTCTTCTCATCCATACATGATCATCCACACCCCTGCTCTCCAGCGCTGCCTTAATACCAGTTCTTCGTAGCGGGCGCACCAGCCCACGGCCTCTTCAGGATGAAATTGCTACTTGCAGATCGTCAGCCTCGAGCCAAGTGGCTCTTCCTCCCGGGAAGGGTTTTTCTCGACAGTCAAGATGATATCGTGCTCCTATCATCCCGCGGCCTTCTCGTAGGGGAATATCATCAGGATTTTTCAGTAGGGCTGGCAGCATAGATGCATAAGCAGAGGAGTAGGGAGCCTGACCCAAGTCTTCCTTTGAAGTCAAGGTCAACTCTACCTGAACCCACAGGTGGAGGAAAGAGATGTCAAGACACTTATGGGGCGATTTCGCACTGACCGTGCGAACTCAAGTTCGACCTACGTTCAACCCAAGTGTTCCCCACATCCGGTGAATCCGACGTGGGTTCGTCCTGCTCTGCTCCATTCTGCCATTAAATTTTCGACTCCACCTCCGAGGTGGGATAAACTGGTGAAGCCAGGTTGAACTCAAGCAAAGCCTGAATCTTCGTCGGGTCGATTCACCCGTTCAGCCAATCACAGACTAGTGTTTTGGGTATGCGCAGAATGGAAGACTCGCACTGGCAACATTTTTCCGTCGCAGCACCATTTCGCCCAATCAATCGCACCTCGTCCCTCCCTCCTTTCGGGTGGCATGTTATAAACATTTGTCATTTGAGAGGGGAAGTTGCCGTTTTGATCTGACTGCTGACAGCTGAGCGTTGCGTTGCTATGTAGCTGTAACATTAAAAAAATTGGGGGGAAAGGGACGCACGTTCGCATTCCTGCCCAAACGCAGCAGCCAATCAGGCACGACAAGTGAATGACGCGCCGAGGTGATCCTGCCTTCTGAACTCGGCTCTGGCAGGACAACTTTGGCTGCTGTGGGAAGTTACGAGGGGACTGACATAGGTCGACTCTTTCAGCCTGATGAGTTGACCCTATGTCAATTCTCAAGTGCGAAATCGCCCATGGTGACCTCTCAAGGTTCTCAAGGCAAAAGACATTCAGAAGTGGTTTGCCAATTCTTGCCCCTACAGATTAGATGGGGCTATCAAATTCAGGGAATGGCAGCCATCTTAGGGGCCACTTTATTCTCCAGACAACATCCCAGGGTCTCGCAATCTCTGTCAGGTGGGACACTTGACATCAAACGGGGTCTGGTTTCTGTCATGCTAAAGGGTTTCCTCTACTTTCGGTTTCCTGCTACCTTTGTGCTCTGTAACCTGTAGCAATGTAGATTGCGCCCAAGCACCCATTGAACTAGTCGCCCTTCATATGGCCTTGAGAACTAATGGCTTTCACATTCCTGCTCTGTACTGCTTTTGCTTTGATATCTCCAGGGGATGAAGGTGGGGGGACATCGGTGGGCATAAAAGGGTGCTCGAGAAGCCGGTCTTTAGAACTGGCTTGTTCTGTGACCATGCTGTTGCCTGTAAATGAAGTCTTTGACTGAAATCACTGAATCCGATATTGGTAATAGATCCATGGCTTGACAATCCCATTCATCCACCCATCCCATCCACCCACCTTCTCGCTCTCCCACCTATCCATGCATCCATGCATCCATGCATCCATGCATCCATGCATCCATGCATCCATGCATCCATGCATCCATGCATCCATGCATCCATGCATCCATGCATCCATCCATCCATCCATCCATCCATCCATCCATCCATCCATCCATCCATCCATCCATCCATCCATCCATCCATCCATCCATCCATCCATCCATCCATCCATCCATCCATCCATCCACACATACCCACCAAACCAACCCACCCACCCACCCATCCATCCATCCACCCACCCCCCACCCCTCCGTCCACCTGCTCACCGCCCCCCACCCACCCACCCACCTGTCCACCTGCCCGCCCGCCCTTCCGCCCGCCCTTCCGCCCGCCCATCTGCCCATCTACCCTGGGAAATGTAGTTCCCACCAGAACAAGAAGGCCTGTACTCCAGCCTGCTCGGTTTCCTAAAGTAAATGTTTGGGGGCGCCGCGGGGGTGGGGGGTATGATTTCCCCCCCCAGCACCCCCCCTGTGGTGCCCCCACACACACTTACTTTAGGAAACCGAGCAGGCTGGAGAACAGGCCTTCTTGTTCTGGTGGGAACTACATTTCCCAGGCTACCCTGGGAAATGTAGTTCCCACCAGAACAGGCCTCCAGCCTGCTCGGTTTCCTAAAGTAAGTGGTGGTGAGTGGTGGGGGGGGCGCCGCGGGGGGTATGTGTGCTGCAGGGTGTGTGTGCACAAAAAAGCCAAAGTGCGCACCAGGTGCACTCTGGCCCAGCTTCGCCTCTGCCTCTGAGTGCTGCCAGACTGCACATTGCTAATGGGGGCTTGTTTTTCTTCGCTCTTGCCTCCCCAGATCCTGGTGAAGGAAATATCACATGGAATACGATATAGTATACCTAGATGAATTGTAATAGGCTGTGGCCCTCTCATCTCCCAGCCAATGGAGAAACGTGGGAGGGACTGGGTGGTCCATAGACGGGAATATAAGCTGTTGTAAAAGAGAGGAAAGTGTGTGCCCACCACTGGGTGGACCCGGGCTTGCAAGACCTTAAACCACAGGTGTCAAACTCGCGGCCCTCCAGATGTTATGAACTATAGTCCCCATCATCCCCTGCCAGCATGATGCTGGCAGGGGATGATGGGAACTGTAGTCCATAACATCTGGAGGGCCGCGAGTTTGACACCCATGCCATAAACCAATAAAAGCTTTGTTACCTGCTTCACCCAATTGGTCCACTGTTTTTGGGGTTCTTAGACTCGCATTTCTAACACTGGGGACCTTGAACTGGACAGGTGGACTGGAAGGGTCTGAATTTTAGACCCACCAGTTCTGGGAAAATCCAGAACGAGCCGTTGTGCATTTGGAAACAACCCCCAGTCGTTTTTTGTTTCCTTGTTGGTTCTCTTTTCCCTCTCGTATCTTCTCCCTATTCTTATCTTTTCTATTTTTCAATAATAAGTGGATCTGCAGCGAGAAAAATGAGACTTTATCTTCTAAGCTGGTTACTCCTTTGTTCTTCTTCCATTTTTAATAGTCCACACACACACACACACACACACACACACACACACACACACACACACACACACACACCGATATAACTTCATAATTAGCAAGCCTTTATTGGCATAGACAACAGTACAACAATAATAAAAACGGATTAAAAAGCATATACAATACAGGAAATAAATGATGGGTCGAAGGAAATCTACCTGCGTTCAGTAATTTCCAGGAGAAAGTCTGCCACTATCATACAGAAAGAAGGATCAAAATTGTCCAGCAAGTAGCGTAATCTAATTAAATCGGGGAGATGGGGTAAATGTAAAGGAGTAAGATTCACACACTTGGATCTGATTTCCTTGAATCGGAGACAGTGTAGTAATTGGTGGGCCAGAGATTCAACTGAGCCATCGTTACACGGGCACAATCTTTTAGCCTTTTCTTGCTTATTAAATCTGCCATGTAACAAGGCAGAAGGCATAACATTACATGCTATCACTTCGACGATGTTACGAAAGTCACTGAAAAGTTACTGAAGGTCAACGGGAATTTGGAAGATCCCGCTCAGGTGAAACATCCGTGCGGATTTTGAAGGGAGAGGGAAGAATTCTTGCACAGAAACCTGGCACAAGACACGGGCGGCGGACACTCACGGCTCGCGCTTTGGAGCACATTAGAGTTGTGACAGGCTCCATCTGTTTAAATGAAGCTCCCTTATAATTGAATTATACAAGTTATCCACGGCTCAGCCATTAACAGAGCTATGAATAATGTGATTCATTAGCACAGGCCCAAGTCCCTTGCAGGCTGTTTGTTTGTCTCTTATGCTTTTTAAAAATTTCTATTACTCTTTCAGGGCCATCTATTGCATTCTCTGATTTGCAGCATGACCGTCTGGTTAGCACCAATACGGTATTTGCATTTCTTTTTTTGCCGAGGATTTCTCCAGGCTCCAGGGACACATTCGACTCTGCCGGTAGGACCGCCAGCTCTGATTGGTAGCCACGTTTATCTGTAGCAGCAAAACAGGAGCCTGGGGCGCTTTCAAGACTGACAAAACTCATTCCAGCTTTAGACTTTTAGACACATGCAGCTCAGGATTTCGGCTGGAATTAATTTTGCTCCTCTCTGAAGTGTCGCTGGACCTCGGTTTAATTTTACCCCAAAAATCCACAGCACAGGAAAAGACCTGGAAGGATTCCCCACTGAGGCGGGTTGAACACGCCATCCGCTCAGGGGCTATCCTGATTGGCGGTTGCGTTGTGTTGGGATGGGATGGGAATTTTTTAATTTTATTTTCAAACTTCCGGATCCACGTTTCTGCGAGCGTGCGCAGAACGACCCTACGCGGAAACGAAGAAACGGGCGATTAAAGCGAAGCCCTGTTTCCGCGCACCTCCATGTAGTTGGATTCACGTAGATACGACGTGTGGCGCTGCTTTGTATTGCCTTCTCCTCAGTCAACCAGTCAAAACTGGCCCCATGTTACTTCGTACCCACGTGGATCTCTGGTCCGCAAAATAAAAATAAAAGGCTGCGCATGCATCGCGCACAGCCAACTGCATTGTCATTGGATGGGAGGCTCCACATCACTACCAGCGGCGGGTAAAATGAATCTGGATTCACACACACCCCCAACTTCCCCACCCCTCCAGATTGCCCATGTGTTTTTTGAAATGTCTACTTTCTTGCAGGTTCTAAAATAATACATGCTGAGAGGGGAGGGGCGCCAGAAACCGTTTGGGACTCTTTAGTTTGGAGAGGAGATGTCTGAGGGGGGATATGATTGAAGTCTATAAAATTATGCATGGGGTAGAAAATGTTGACAGAGAGAATTTTTTCTCTCTTTCTCACAATACTAGAACCAGGGGGCATCCATTGAAAATACTGGGGGGAAGAATTAGGACTAATAAAAGGAAACACTTCTTCACGCAACGTGTGATTGGTGTTTGGAATATGCTGCCACGGGAGGTGGTGATGGCCACTCACCTGGATAGCTTTAAAAAGGGGCTTGGACAGATTTATGGAGGAGAAGTCGATCTCTGGCTCCCAATCTTGATCCTCCTTGATCTCAGATTACAAAGGTCGACTTCTGATTTCAGGGAGAAGTTGCATATGTACTCTGTTAAATGTGCTAATTGTGTTAATGGAACATTCCTTCTTTTGATCTATTTCACATGCTTGGTAGATAAACTAGACTTCTCCCTGACCCCTCCGTACTCCCATGGGAAGTGAGATATTTCTGCTACTGCAAGCCGGGCAGGAGGCCAGGTGGCGTTATTATCTCTTTCTGTCGCTGACCTTGGGCACGCTTAGGCTCTGACGTTACTTTTTCTCACATTCATTGGGATAACAGGGAGGTAATCGGTTCTGGATAAAGAGGGGTCCAAAAGCCAGTCAGAATTGGCTTCTTGCAAGCTGGGTGCTTTATTACCTTTCCAATAAACGCTATTGATCAGCGATCTGGAGTCCGTTTATTGTTTTAAGGATCAAGACCTAACACTAACGCAATTACAAATCCAATTGCATGCAGATGGTGAGACCCTTCTCCGGCAAATCAATACACTACAACAACAGGCTTGGAAAATGGATTGGGCCGCAGCCCAATTTATTAAACATTAACATAACTATATACAGAGAAGCTGGGCAGCAAACGGGTCGCAACATCAAGCGATTCCCCAATCTCCCGGTGGGGCCAAATACCTGTCACGAGGCTAGGAGCCCCTGGAAGCTTAACCCCCGGCTTCAACTTCCTTCCTGCTGCTGAGGAGGCAGGCACCGGCTAAGCCTACCGGCCACCTACCGGCCCGACCCAACCCCACTCCATGGGGTGTTGGGCACCGACTAAGCCTACCGGCTTCCCTACCGGCCCACCACACACCCCGGCCCTTCCGCAAGGTACAAGCATGGGAGAAGACCAGCCGTACCTGGCCTCGAGCTTCTCCCCCCAGATGTTATGACTCTCGTTGCCAACCCGCCGAGGCTGCGACAAAATATAAACAGAAACACATGCAATACAACAATCGTGAAAACAGAGGGAGGGAGGGTGTATTACGCCCGTTCCACTCGAGTCTCGGCGGCAACCAAGAAGAGCCGGAAGCTCAGGGTGTGAATTGCCTGCTATACCTTGGCTCCTCCCGCCTTTTAGGCTTGGAGCCAATCAATGCAGACCTTCTGCAAGCTTACTGCTAGGCATTGCCTCTTGCAAGCAACCACCCTTTGCCTCAGGGGTGTAACAAGGCAGCCCCATGGGCGGCCACTCCACCACGACTAAATTTTTTTTGCACCAGGACATTGGTGCCTGCATGGGGTGCGGTGCATTTTTAGACATATAAGCACCAACATTTCAGTGTATCATCAGGAGGCTGTCCTTATGCTACTCCCCAAGTTTGGTGAGGTTTGGTTCAAGGAGTCCAAAGTTATGGACTCCCAAAGGGGGTGCCCCATCCTCCATTGTTTCCAATGGGAGCTAATAGGAGATGGTGGCTACAGTTTGAGGGTCCATAACTTTGCCCCCCCCCCGAACCAAACTGCACCAAACCTGGTGGGTATCATCAGGACAGTCTCCTGATGAGACCCTGAAAGTTTTGAGACTGTGCCTTCAGAAATGTCCCCCCCCCCAGCCTGCAACCCCCATGGATAGCAATACAGAAAACTCAATGCAGAACAGAGATTCTTGGGCAAATTTCTGGGATGTTCCTGCAGGGGGGCGCATTTTTGGATGTATCGGCACCAGAATTTCAGGGTATCATCTGGAAACTGTCCTTATGGTACCCCCAAAGTTTGATGCAGTTTGGTTTAGGGGGTTTGCTAAGGAGATGGGGGCTACCCTTTGAGGGTCCATAACTTTGGACCCCCTGAACCAAACCTCACCAAACTTGGGGGGTAGCATAAGGACAGTCTCCTGATGATGCGCTGAAATGTTCATGCTGATATGTCTAAAAATGCACCCCATGCAGGCACCAATGCACCCCATGCAGGCCACTAGCCTAAAAACTGCGCCCCCTGCAGGCCAAAAATGGAAACCACTAAAAATACCCAAAAAAGAACCAAGCATTTTGATGCCCCCCACAAGGTGATGCCCTGGGCAGCTGCCCACCTTCCCCAATGGGCATTACGCCAGTGCTTTGCCTATTTGCTCACCATTACCACAGCCGCTAATGGTTGCCCGCGGTGATCCGCCGTTTCGGCCTGCCGCTGTAACTGCAAATGAACACTCCACTAAGATGCAGCAACTGTCCCCCTAAGCTCCCCTTATTTTTCCATTTTTTGGAAAGGGTGGGTCTGGATTGTTCCATCTTGACAAGCTTCTACTGAGCCAGGAAGTGCGTTTTATCCTTGTGGTCTCAGGTTCAAACCCAGCCAAGGTGACCGAAGGCCACACGAAGGAACAGCCTGCCGAGTGCCGGTGAGCAGCCCTAATACACGTACGTGGCTTCGTTCCTTAGTCAAAAACCTCAGTCGTGGGTGAGCGATTCAACAAGGCAGCCGGTGAAAGGCTTTCAGAAGCACTTTAAAGCACACTGTGGTAACCAGAAGAGATAACCCAGTAAATATGATACCTATAAGCTGATGAGGTATCTATTGAAAACAAATTCAATAGAGGCCATCAAGACTAAATGAATGTTTTATTAGATATATAAATCTTCTGCTCCTCTATTAAGCCTCGCATGGATTTATTAAATTTCTGTGTGGTTTGAGGAACACACTAGGATTGTAATAAAAAAGACGGATTGAATCTCATCAAATGTTAATAATCCTCAAGCAGGTCGATTAGATCTGCCGCGATGTTGGGGGATGTTGGCAGAAAATATCAGAGAGCAGCGGGGCCGACGGGAAACGTTTGGCGCTCCGAGGGCGTGGAGAAGTTGCCGCCCCAAGATGGTGACCGGGGAGCTCTCTCGGATCAACCAGGAACTCCCCCTTTCATTTCGACGGCGACTGTGCCCTTCTCTGAGTTGCAGAAAACATAAAATGTGAAGCCTGCAGCCTGCACACCAGGGCCATATCTGCCAGAGGGACCGGGGGGGGGCATCAATTGACCCTGGTCAGCCCCCAATGGATCACATGGTGGGTGCCTGAGAGGAGCAGCTCTTTTGAAGAAGAAGAAGAAGAAGAAGAAGAAGAAGAAGAAGAAGAAGAAGAAGAAGAAGAAGAAGAAGAAGAAGAAGAAGAAGAAGAAGAAGAAGAAGAAGAAGAAGAAGAGGAGGAGGAGGAGGAGGAGGAGGAGGTGGAGGAGGAGGAGTTTGGATTTATATCCCCCATTTCTCTCCTGCAGGAGACTCAAAGGGGCTGACAATCTCCTTGCCTTTCCCCCCTCACAACAAACACTCTGTGAGGTGGGTGGGGCTGAGAGAGCTCCGAGAAGCTGTGACTAGCCCAAGGTCACCCAGCTGGCGTGTGCAGGAGTGCACAGGCTAATCTGAATTCCCCAGAGAAGCCTCCACAGCTCAGGCAGCAGAGCTGGGAATCAAACCTGGTTCCTCCAGATTAGATATACGAGCTCTTAACCTCCTACTTAATGCTCCTTTTGGCTGAAGGAGGCCAGGATTCGGCAGGGCCAGGCTGAGGGGCAGCCCATAGCAGGCTCCTGGTAAGTGGGGCGCGGGGGGTGGGGTGCCCAGAGCAGGTGTTATTCCGGGCACCATTTCCCCCCTGATATGGAAATTCTTACCAATCAATGAACCCAACGCAAGGATGGCTAGTAGCAAGCTCGGTTTATTAGCATGTCTGCAGTTATGGCGAGGTAGCACCTGGGTACCATCTCTGGGGTCTGTGTGGCAGCACAGCTCAATTTAAGGCATCCCTGATCTGTCCCTCTGGCCAATCCCGAAGGCTCTAACATTCTGCAAATCAGCACGTTCCTATGTACGTTTAAAAGAATACATTCAGCATATAACTTGGTCACTCATGTAACTATATATATATATATTATGTCACACAGGGAGAGCTGTGTGAACTTTAGGTTATATTCAGTGATGGGATCCAAAAATTTTAGTAACAGGTTCCCAGCGTTGTGGGATTCAAATTGTGGTGTAGCGGCAATGGGGCTGGGTGGGGCAATTCCATTTGGGCATGGCCGGGCATTCCAAGGGCATTCCTCTGCTGGCTATATAAGGACGCAGCCGCCAGCTGCCGGTCCTTAAGGGAAACGAATGCATCGCAGGGGCGAGGGCTGCCACGCGCGCCGGTGCACCTCCTGCTAGACTGCTTCAAGTTCTTCGCGCTACTGCTGAGAGGAGGGGTGTAACCAAGTCAAAAATCACGTGGCAAAATCACCCATTAGTAACCCCCTCTCGGCACACACAAATAATGAGTAATCTACTCTCGGGAACCTGTGAGAACCTGCTGGATCCCACCTCTGGTTATATCTCTTTAAGGGGTTAGTTCTTTGATTGGTAAGAATTTCCATATCACCCCCGTACGCCTCTGATGCGCACCGATGTGCAGAACCCGCACAGGATACGTTTCTCAAATCTCTGGAAGCTCATTAGGTTTAGGTTTACCAACTCTGGGCTGGGAAATTCCTGGACATTTTGGGGGCGGAGCCTGGGGAGGACACGGTTCGGAGAGGTCAGAGGTCAAAATGCCGTAGAGTCCAGTCTCTCCGAATGCCGCTTTCTCCAGGGAGGGTCCACCGATCTCTGTCCGCTGGAGATCAGTTGTAATCGCAGGAAATCTCCAGATGCCACCTGCACACTGGAGATCTTCAGCTCTTCACCGATGGACAGCTGCCTCCTTATTTTCTGTTCTGGAAAGCCTTATTAAAACATCTGCTTTGTCTTGTTTACTGAAAGGCTTTTTCCCCTCGCCGAGAAGATCCTTTCATAATCACTCCCTCGTCCCCTCCATTATTTCTCTTCTTCAGCAGTCAAGTCACAAATTAACATATTGACAAATCTTGTGTATTATCTAAACTCTGCTAATGAATAAGCAATACTTAATCTTGTCCCGGACTTGAGACCAAAGTGGATTTTCTTTTGCAAAAAACCAAAGCGCTCATCTGTCACAGAGTGCTACGAAGTCCCCAAGACACAGAAGACAGACAGTGCGCTCTTAGTGACTGGCATGTTGGAGGGAGGTCGGTGCAAGGAATTCTGGGAGTCATGTCACACGTCTTAGAGAAGACCGGTTGATCTCATTCACCTGTCTGACCTGTCAGACACTTCAATTGCAATCAGTTAACAAGACGGACTTCATCTTGCAGGCAATGTTGCGGGCTCCTCTTCTGCAGAAAGATTCTGGAAAGAAGCTATCTAGGATTCGATGATTCTGTTCTACATCAGAAGTTGCTGCAAATTTTTCATGGTACCCCAGGTGGAGGTGGGGGAGGGATGGGATCAGAAGCCACAGGGGAATATTTGTGTCTGGATAGCTTTAAAAAGGGCTTGGACAGATTGATGGAGGAGAAGTCGATCTCTGGCTACCAATCTTGATCCTCCTTGATCTCAGATTGCAAATGCCTTAGCAGACCAGGTGCTCAGGAGCAGCAGCAGCAGCAGCAGAAGGCCATTGCTTTCACATCCTGCATGTGAGCTCCCAAAGGCACCTGGTGGGCCACTGCGAGTAGCAGAGGGCTGGACTAGATGGACTCTGGTCTGATCCAGCAGGCTCGTTCTTATGTTCTTATGTTCTTATGATCAGACGGCAAGGCGGTAGTGGGTAGGGTTATAGCTGCCAACTTTGGGTTGAAAATTTCCTAGAGATCTGGGAGGAAGGAAAAGCTGGGGTGGATGTCATCGGAGGAGCAGGGAAGAGCCAGCGTGGTGTAGTGGTTAAGAGCAGATGCACTCTAATCGGAGAAGCAGGTTTGATTCCCCGCTCTGCCACTTGAGCTGTGGAGGCTTGTCTGGTGAACCAGATTAGCTTGTGCACTCCAACACATGCCAGCTGGGTGACCTTGGGCTAGTCACAGTCCTTCGGAGCTCTCTCCGCCACACCCCCCTCATAGGGTGTTTGTTGGGGGGCTGAGAGTAGTAGTAGTAGTAGTAGTAGTAGTAGTAGTAGTAGTAGTAGTAGTAGTGGTGGTGGTGGTGGTGGTGGTGGTGGTGGTGGTGGTGGTGGTGGTGGTGGTGGTGGTGGTAGTAGTAGTAGTAGTAGTAGTAGTAGTAGTTTGGATTTATATCCCCCCTTTCTCTCCTGTAAGGTGATGCAAAAGGGATGACAATCTCCTTTCCCTTCCCCTCCCCCCAACAAACACCCTGTGAGGTGGGTGGGGCTGAGAGAGCTCCGAAGGACTGTGACTAGCCCAAGGGCACGCAGCTGGAATGTGTTCGAGTGCACAAGCAAATCTGGTTCCCCAGATAAGCCTCCACAGCTCAAGTGGCAAAGTGGGGAATCAAAACCAGTTCTCCTGATTAGAGTTTTCAACAGAGAGAGAGGGGGGTAGACTTTTTTGGAGTGGGGAGGGATTGACAGGGATGTTTAGTTTTGGAGGATGTTGTAAAATAGGAAAGACAGAACAAGGAAGGATGCCTGAAGCTATGTGTGTTTTCTTTGCAGTGCCCTCAATGAACAGAACTGGTCCAACATGTGGCGGCCCGGCTGCTCACAGGGGCGCCTTCCAAGAACATATCTACCCTGTGTTGCGCCGCCTGCATTGGTTACCGGTTGAATTCCGAATCATCTTCAAGGTGTGGGTATTGACCTTTAAGGCCTTACGCGGCCTGGGACCCTCGTACCTTCGGGACCGCATTACCCCATATGTCCCGAGTCGACCTCTGCATTCTGCAGAGGCAAATTTACTGGAGATCCCTGGCCCCTCAATGACGTGGCTGGCCTCCACTCGGGCCAGGGCCTTTACGGCTCTGGCCCCTGCCTGGTGGAACACTCTTCCTCCAGGTGTACGGGCCCTGCAGGACCTTGGAGAGTTCCGCAGGGCCTGTAAGACGGAGCTGTTCCACCGGCCTTTGGAGAGACCTGCTGCTGAGGATGGCCCACCCCCACCCCTTGCTCTTTAGGGGTCCCTAACATCATTGGGACCCATTATTTTCTCTTGGGAGGGTGGCATATGGGTTTTGTGGGATACTGTTTTAGAATGTAATTGTTTAAACTTATATGTATGTTTTTATCTATGATATTGCACTGTTCACCACCCTGAGCCCTTCGGGGATAGGGCGGTATATTAAATCAAATAATAAAAATAAATAAATAAATAAATAAAACATGTGAAAAACCCCGTTCCTGAAAGATGCCCCACCGGGTCCCTGTTTTGCCTGAACCCTACAGTGGAGGCCGGTCATTCCAGCCATTTTGGGTATGTGAACACCCCAGTAGTAGTAGTAGTAGTAGTAGTAGTAGTAGTAGTAGTAGTAGTAGTTTGGATTTATATCCCCCCTTTCTCTCCTGTAAGGTGATGCAAAGGGGATGACAATCTCCTTTCCCTTCCCCTCCCCCCCAACAAACACACTGTGAGGTGGGTGGAGCTGAGAGAGCTCCGAAGAACTGTGACTAGCCCAAGGGCACGCAGCTGGAATGTGTTCGAGTGCACAAGTGAATCTGGTTCCCCAGATAAGCCTCCACAGCTCAAGTGGTAAAGTGGTGAATCAAAACCAGTTCTTCTGATTAGAGTTTTCCACAGAGAGAGAGGGGGGTAAGGCTTTTTTGGAGTGGGGAGGGATTGACAGGGATGTTTAGTTTTGGGGGATGTTGTAAAATAGGGATGAAAGAACAAGGAAGGATGCCTGAAGCTGTGTATGTTTTCTTTGCAGTGCCCTCAATGAACAGAACATGTGAAAAATCCCGTTCCTGAAAGATGCCCCCCACCCGGTCCCTCTTTTGCCTAAACCCTACAGTGGAGGCCGGTCATTTTGGGTATGTGAACACCCCTGAACACCCCTGAATCTAGCCTTCAGTCCATCAAGGTCAACAACATTGCGTGCTCAAACTAGCAGCAGCTCGCCAGGCTGAGGCCTTTCACATCCCCTACTCCTTGATTCTTTTAACTGAAGCTGTTGGGAACCGAACCTGGGATCTTCTGAGTACCAAACGGATGCTTTGCCATGGATCCACTATAGGGGCGTATCACCCAGGGGGACACATGGTGGCAAATGTCCCCGGGCGATGCCCATTTAGTCACGTGGGGGCGCAAAATCCCCCAACACCCCCTGGATCCCACGTGGCCAGCGCTTTCCGGGGAAGGAAGGGACCACCAATTTGCAGATAGCATGCCAGGCCAGCTTCCCTGAGGGCACTGCTGGCCCAACCCTGCTGCTACCCTGTGGGCATGCCTTCCGGTGCCTTCCGGGTGGCAGAGCAAGTTGGGAAGGTGGGTCGCACAGGCTCCCGGCCTTTGCCAGTTTCCAGTCCCTCTCCTTGCCCCAGGGGCCTCCCGGGGGGGGCAGAAAACTCAGTTCTTGCCCCCAGGTTCCATTTTCTGTCAATACGCCCCTGGATCCCCAGCCCCTCCCTGACAGATCTCTTCCCAGCAAAGCTCCTTTTCACCTTCATTCATTTTAAAGAGCAGCGGTAAAATGGGTGGCCCTCGTTTGGTCTTTTTTTCTTTCTTCAAAGAGGTCCTTTAAAAATGGATGGGGCTGCAATTAATTTCACTCCCAGGATGTGATGCGGTCAGTTCAGATTAATTTATATCACTGCACCTTTTATCTTATTAGCGTGGCGAAACCATTTTGTAACAGGGATTCAGTTCTCATTGTTGTCTAAGCTATTACGTTGCGTTGTTCCAGGAGAAGCGCTCTTTGTTTCAGACAGGGCATTTAGCATCCTTTATGGCTGGCAGAGACAAAAGCAAAAAAAGAAAATCATTTTGAATATAGCTATTAGCCAGCAGACTTTTAATCAAGAGGTTTTAATCAAGACCCGTGGCAGGAGAGAATGCACAGAAAGCACGCAGCGCCAGGATAATGGCTAGATAAGAGGAGACACAAACATTAGGGTTGGCAGTTGTAAAACCCAGCAGCCCAATGGCAGGAAATGGGATCACAACAAACTTCAAGTTGCGTAGAGAAGGGGAGCTCGGCCTTTTCCAGCTTGTGTGTACCTTTAGAATTCTGACATAGGATTGCAAATGGTGGAGCGGGAATTTGAACCCTGGTCTGCGAGATCCTGATTGACCTCTAAAGCACTCTGGATGTTACAAATGCAAAAATATTCATTCAAAGGATCACGCTTGTAGAATAACGAGAGCAAAAGTTGCTCGATACTCCCGAACTGCCAGGTTGCTCGGAAAACTCTTCCCCTTCTCCGCTGTTTTCTAAAGATGTTGGGAGTGATTGCAGAGATTTCGAGGACCCCTTTCTAATCAGCCGAAATTTATTTGTTCGGTCGTGTGATAGCAACCAGGCATTCATGATTTCTGAATTGCAGCCATTGTGATGAATGGTTAATGCTAGGAATGCTTGATTGCAGTTTGGGTAAAAGACCGGGTAGGGGGACCAGGTTGAAGAACTTACAAGTGATTTCTGTTTGGGTCCAGATCGCTCCCTTACGCTTCAAATTACGGGTGACTTCTAAGACTGCACTATCTGAGACTTTTAAGGAAACAACTACTGAATGGAATACTCCTGGTGTCCTTTTACCGCTGTGCTATAGAGAGTGTCCTAACCTACTGCATCTGTGTATGGTTCTCCAGTTGCACAGTGGCAGATAGGAAGGCGCTCCAAAGGGTGATCACTACTGGAGAGAGGATTATCGGCTGCCCTCTCCCCTCCTTGGAAGAACTCTATAATTCCCGAAGCCTAAAGAAAGCCCAAAATATTCAGAGAGACCCGTCTCATCCAGCACACTCTCTTTTTGAACTGTTACCATCCGGCAGACGATACAGGTCTATCCAAACTAGGACAAAGAGGCTTAGAGACAGCTTCTACTCTAGAGCTGTGGCTATGCTAAACCCCGCGGCTTCGTGTCAATGTGTTTGGGGCTCTGTAGGGGTGGGTGGAGGAAGGGGACAGTGAGGATGGGGTATGAGTCTGGAATTGTGTGCATCGAGGAATGCTACTGTAAATTCCGTTGTGCATGCACAATGACAATAAATGCTTATGCTTATGCATATATATGAGATCTCCAATCAGGAAGCTGAAAAAATAAGATTCACTACAATGCAACGATGGTTTCAGAGGGTAATAGTGTTGGGCAGTAATCGATTGAGCTAGGTTCACATTTATTAGCACCTCAGAGGTGGAGTAACACTCTCAGGTTGAAGGGAACTTTGGGTCTCGAAAGCTTGTAGCCCAAAAACCTTGTTGGTCTCTGTAGGTTAGAATCTAGCTCTACAACGGCCTTTTCCACACAAGCCCCAGAAGATGTTTGCAAAATCCCGCACCTGTTCACTCGCACTCAACTCCTTGAAATGATTCCTGGCTGCCATTTTGTGATCATTCCATGTTTAGAAAAATTCCCTCATAGATATGATGCTTTGATGTTTCAAAGACTCATGATGCGATTCTTCAGAGGTGGGTCTTAGTTATGAAGAAGAAGAAGAAGAAGAAGAAGAAGAAGAAGAAGAAGAAGAAGAAGAAGAAGAAGAAGAAGAAGAAGAAGAAGAAGAAGAGAAGGAGGAGGAGGAGGAGGAGGAGGAGTTTGGATTTATATCCCCCCTTTCTCTCCTGTAGGAGACTCAAAGGGGCTTACAATCTCCTGGCCCTTCCCCCCTCACAACAAATACCCTGTGAGGTAGGTGGGGCTGAGAGAGCTCCGAGAAGCTGTGACTAGCCCAAGGTCACCCAGCTGGCGTGTGTGGGAGTGCACAGGCTAATCTGAATTCCCCAGATAAGCCTCCACAGCTCAGGCAGCAGAGTGGAGAATCAAACCCGGTTCCTCCAGATTAGATACACAAGCTCTTAACCTCCTACACCACTGCTTCTCCCCTCCCCCAAAACATACAATTTATATTATTCTTAAAAATAGGGAGCAGAGAAGATTATTGAAATGATAAATATGAATGATCAACAATCCTCTTGATTTATTCTATTAAAAGAGCTGAGGGGAAAATATTGAAAGCTATCTTGAGTAGGTGATTGCAATTTGTGAACCCTACGTCCAATGTATGAGCATTGGCTATATTGGCTAGGGCTGATGGGAATTGTAGTTCATGAACATCTGGAGGGCCAT
The DNA here is from genome assembly GCF_021028975.2 of Sphaerodactylus townsendi. NCBI lineage: Eukaryota > Metazoa > Chordata > Lepidosauria > Squamata > Sphaerodactylidae > Sphaerodactylus > Sphaerodactylus townsendi. The sequence goes on from NC_059426.1 coordinate 181,210,942, forward strand.
GAATTTGACACCTGTGCCCTAGAGGGAGGGCGGTTTGGAAATCAAATAAATAAACAAATAAATAAATAAAAAAATTCTTCTTGGTTCTGCTTGGATGGTTTCCTCCATTTATGGCAGCTGTCAAAATTACTATCTTCTGGCCTCATCAAAGAGTGTGGTGTTGTCCGTCTCTTCTTTGGAGGACCATCTGGGGAGGGGAGCACAGACGATAAAGGTAAAGAATCCCTAGTGATGTCTGGAGCAACAGGAAGCCCAGGTTTATCATGAAAAAAATCTGTCGAGGGCAAACATGACAGCTTTCAGAGGAAATTACTACTTCAGCTGATGAGAACAGTTCAGGATATAAATGGACTCGACTTGGAAGTTAATAAAAAAGGATGAAATCTTGATACCGGAGACAGAGGAGACACTGGGGTGAAATCCGCAGGAGCATCTGATATTAAGAGGATGTCTCCTTCATGAAAGCATCTTTAGAAGGGAGGGAGGGGGGATGCAGTCTTAGACACACCATGTTCCCTGCCTGCTCCACCAGACTGTTCCATATTCATTTCCTCCTCTTCTGGGATCACAGCAGTTTACAACATCATTCTTCTTGGGAATAAAAACACACACCAATGCCAGCGGTGCTGGAAGGACGCTCATGCGTAAAGGCAGTTTCTCAAGGTGTGCTATGCAGAGCAATCTCTTTTATACACACAAGTAAACAAGTTCGAGCATATCTTAAAAAGGTCATCCTCAATCCTCATACATAATTGCCTAAGGCAGTGGTGGCGAACCTTTGGCACTCCCTATGTTATGGACTTCAATTCCCATCAGCCCCTGCCAGCATGGCCAATTGGCCATGCTGGAAGGGGCTGATGGGAATTGTAGTCCATAACATCTGGAGTGCCAAAGGTTCACCACCATGGGCCTAAGGGATAGAATGCCCAATGACGAATCCCCAACCAATGAGTGTGCAGGACTCACAACACTCCATCCCATCCCCGCCCACCTTCACCAAACCAAGGAGCCTCCCCCACCCCAAACAATATGGGCTGCTGTCCTGGAGGAGGAGGAGGAGGAGGAGGAGGAGGAGGAGGACGACGACGACGACGACGACGACGACGACGACGACGACGACGACGACGACGCCGCCGCCGACGACGACGACGACGACGACAACAACACTGGGGTTCTTGCCCTCTTTCTCTCTTCTTGAGCCCATTTTATTTTAGTTTAAAATGGGCTTTAGTGCTAGTCTAAAACATATTTGTTATCTTCTGATTGGCTTTGCTCCAGTTGTCCATCGTAGTTATTGCATGGGTCAAGGACTTTCCTAACTCTCCTGGCACCCTGGACATAAGGAACTTTCTTAATATTTATTTAGCAATGTTTCTAGCAATGTTCCTAGCACAGATTTCACAATGTTTGGCCTACAAGACTCCTCCCCCCCCCTACAAATCTCTTCTTTCTTTGACCACAATTGTGTTCCCTGAAACGGGTGTTCCCCTCAATGATGCGATGGGCCTCTACTCGGGCCAGGGCTTTTACTGCCCTGGCCCCTGCCTGGTGGGACGCTCTTCCTCTGGCCATCAGGGCCCTGCAGGACCTTGGACAGTTCCACAGGGCCTGTAAACCAGAGTTGCTCCACAGGGCCTTTGGGGAAGCTGCTCACTGATTGGCTCCCCTACTAACCCTCCCCCCCTCACATACTATCATAATTGGTTGCTGCTGTATTGTGCCCAGTCCCCTTCCAGGGGGACAGAATGTGTCAACTGATGTTACGGTTCTTTATTTTGTTTTGAAATGGTATTTAATTATTTAACTATTTTGGTTTTAATTGTTCTATTGTATTAAGAACATAAGAACATAAGAACAAGCCAGCTGGATCAGACCAGAGTCCATCTAGTCCAGCTCTCTGCTACTCGCAGTGGCCCACCAGGTACCTTTGGGAGCTCACATGCAGGAGGTGAAAGCAAGGGCCTTCTGTGGCTGTTGCTCCTGAGCACCTGGTCTGTTAAGGCATTTGCAATCTCAGATCAAAGAGGATCAAGATTGGTAGCCAGAGATCGACTTCTCCTCCATAAATCTGTCCAAGCCCTTTTAAAAGCTATCCAGGTTAGTGGCCATCACCACCTCCTGTGGCTGCATATTCCAAACACCAATCACATGTTGCGTGAAGAAGTGTTTCCTTTTATTAGTCCTAATTCTTCCCCCCAGCATTTTCAATGGATGCCCCCTGGTTCTAGTAGTATATTGTTTATTGTTTAACCTTCTGTACACCGCCCAGAACCCTCCAAAGGGGGGTGGGATATCAAATGTAACTAACAACTAACTAACTAACTAACTAACTAACTAACTAACTAACTAACTAACTAACTAACTAACTAACTAACTAACTAACAAACAAACAAACAAACAAACAAACAAATAAATGATAACCTTTCCTTTCCTACCTAAACTTGTCTTATGAGCAGATTATGTTTGTTTCTGCGGAAACGTTCATTCAAGCTGCTGCCCCCAAACAACAGCCAATCAGAATGCGCAACACCGGAGATGTTTGTGCGTGCGCGGATACACTTGCGGTGTAAATACAAAAGACCCCGGCTTGTGCAAAACAAACTGGAGTATTTCCTCCCAGTATTCACACGATTCCTGCATAGAAACAGATGGCCATGTGAAGGGAGAAACCAGGATAAAATAGACTCAGATTGTGAGATACCAATTGTAACCCAGTATAATTGTGCCGGGCAGAAATGACCTATGATAACGTTTAAGTTGAGCAAGAAAAAGAGATATATCTTAATCTTAAGGAAAGGTTATTTATCTCTTTCTTCGGTCAAATAAACTCTGTTATCCTCATCATTCTCTTCACCCATCAGCCTTGTGGGATAGGTTAGGTGTACAGAGAGTGTCTAACCACAAGCCACTCCAAAAGCTTCATGGTAGAGTTGCCACCTCTGAGTTCGGAAATACCTGGAGATTTTGGTGTGGAGCCTGAGGAGGGCAGGATTTTGAAGGGGAAAGGACTTTGCTGTGTATAATGTAAATGTTGTTGTTGTTGTTGTTGTTGTTGTTGTTGTTGTTGTTGTTATTATTATTATTATTATTATTATTATTATTATTATTATTATTATTATTATTATTATTATTATTATTATTATTATTATTATTATTATTATTCCATACTGCATTGGTCGTCGTACAGGTTAACAAGGGCCGTGTTGCATGCTGGGGTCCCTGGGCATGCGTCGACAAGTGGGCTACAAGTGGACCAACCATCCAAAAGAAAGCAGTATAGTGCGCAAGAAAATCGTGCCATCATGGCTTGTTACAACTCAGAGCCAGATAAAAGAGGAGGTCACTAGATACCATGATTTGAAAATCGAGCTTCAGCGTCTGTGGCACAAACCAGCTGAGGTCGTCCCAGTGGTGAAATCAGCGAAAGCAGAACCATCCCAAAACACTAGGGCAGCACTTGAAACATCTTCAGAATTGACAAAATTAACATCTGGCCAAATTCGAAGGCAACCCTGCTGGAGATCACTTGAATACTACGCCCGATACATTAAACTTCCTAGGCCTCTGGGTGAGGAAACAGGAATTGTAATGAAGGCCAACAACCAGCTAAAGATCTGGCAGTTGTGAAATCTACAATAATAATAATAATAATGCCCTAGAGCAGGGATGTCGAACTCTGGCACTTCAGATGTTCGTGGACTACAGATCCCATGTTGCTAGGAAGGTGAGATCCATGAACACCCTGAAAGCACCAAGAGACCGGACACCTCTGCCCTAGAGTCCACCATCTTCTCCAGCCATTTTCTCCAGGGGAGCAGATCTCTGTAGTCGGAGAGCAGTTTGTGCATGCTCCAGATAAGCAGTTGTAACCGAAACCGCGCGTGCCAGGGTACTCAGGGGATCTCTCTGGAGCGCACCACAGAGTTCATCTCCATATGGAATCGCTACACATAGGCTGGCCTGGGCCACTGGGCATGACAGGCATGCACCGCAGCGAGCAGGTAGGACTTGGCTGGCGGGCCTGGTGCCGCAATGCCTCGGTGGCACTGCTGCCAGTGAGGGCAAGAGACAGAGTAAAGCGGAGAGATATTACAGAAGGTGCGAAGAAAGAAGAAGAAGAAGAGTTTGGTTATATCCCCTTTCTCTCTATAGGAGACTCAAGGGCTGACGAATACGCCATGCCCCTTCCCCTCACAACAAACACTTTCTTGTAGTGGGTGGGGCACAGAGAGCTCCAGAAGCTGTGACCCCAGCAAGATCTAGCTGGCATGTGTGGGAGTGTACAGGCTAATCTGAATTCCCCAGATAAGCCTCCACAGCTCGAAGCTGACAGGCACGGGAATCAAACCCGGTTCCTCAGATTAGATACACGAGCTCTTAATACTTGCTGCTTAGGCGGCTTACTGGCGTGGAGACTTGCTGGAGAGCTAGAGCAGGCTAGCCTCTTGAGGGGCGAGCGAGGCACTGGAGCAGCGCAGAAGCGGAGCACAGGTGCACTGGCTAAACCCTCGGCATTTCAGGTTAAATTGCCATGTTGACGCTTCGCGTCAATAAGTGGGTTTTGGGTTGCAGTTTGGGCGCTCTGGAGTCTCGAAAAGGTTAAAAGCCATCGCCGATCTGACTACCACCGGAGAATTAGCAACCTTATTGGTGGGGTACATGCCGAATTGGCCGCCGACCGTAGACGGGCAGCTCGCTGCATAAGCACTGGATGAGACATGTCCCAGCCACTTTTCCGATGAAAACCTGTTTACATTCTCAGTCCAGTTCAGTCCGTCGACCACACCCACGCAATCTTCCCAATTGCAAATCTTGGATTTAAAGCAGATACAGCCATTGTGTTTGGACCGGGGCTCCTACAGGTTCCGCTGCAAATGAAATTACTCCCCTTTGCTTCTGATTCTTGGCTGCGAGGGGCAGGGGGAGTTGTGCCCCTCTGAAAGTGATAGCTGTTCAGCTAGCCATTCCATGATTTTGTCCTCCCCAATGTCCATTTCAGCCCAGACAGGGGGCCATCTTCTCCCAATAGGGCCCTCCAGATTCTTTCTCACCAGCCTTTATTCCGTCATGGAACTCATGCAGTTCCATGGAATTTTTCCCAGGGCTGCTTCACTCTCTTAGGGCTGCTATGTTAATATGCCTTCTAATCCTACCCTAGGACTTCATATAGGTCAGTCACAGTCCTTTGAGCAGCAGTGGCGTAGGAGGTTAAGAGCTGGGAGGAGCCGGGTTTGATTCCCAGCTCTGCCGCCTGAGCTGTGGAGGCTTCTCTGGGGAATTCAGATTAGCCTGTGCACTCCCACACATGCCAGCTGGGTGACCTTGGGCTAGTCACAGCTTCTCGGAGCTCTCTCAGCCCCACCCACCTGACAGGGTGTTTGTTGTGAGGGGGGAAGGGCAAGGAGATTGTCAGCCCCCTTGAGTCTCCTGCAGGAGAGAAAGGGGGGATATAAATCCAAACTCTTTTTCTTCTTCTTCTCTTCTTCTTTGTGGAAATTCCTCTGTGACCTCAGGAACAAACAGAATTCCTTACAGCATTTAAATATTTGTTCAGGGCCAGCTTAAACTTTTGTCATTTTAAGTCCCGTTGATTTCAGCGGGGGAGATTTGAGAATGTTATGTTTTTCACTCCCCCACCAAAGAAAGAATGGGGCTTAACTGCTTCACTTTGTAGTCACGATCATAACCACCACTTCTCTATAAAACTCTGTGTTCAAGGGCACCTTAACGACTCACACAATTTGTTTGCATTTGTGCTCCCTGTGCGCCAGAAAACCCTCTTGGAAGTGGTGGGGCAGCACCACAGTTTTCTAGGGAAGAGATGGGCAGAGGTGTTTGCCGTTTGCTGCTATCCTGGGCTTCCTTGCCTCCTTTCCAAGATCCGATGAGATTGGGCTAGATGGGGCCTTCCAGGTCAGGAAACCTGTCTGTTGCATTTATATGCCGGCCTTCCCCATATGGGAGCAGGGCGGCTTCTATCAGATAAAACCCAATAATTTACGACTACGATAAAGTGCAATCCGTTACAAAAATGGAAAACCATTAGAAATCCCAGCTCTAAGGGGCTTACAAAATCTCTTTACCCTTCACCCCCCCCCAACAAACAACCTGTGAAGTGGGTGGGGCTAAGAGAGCTCCAAAGAACTGTGACTAGCCCAAGGTCACCCAGCCGGCATGTGATGGGAGTGCACAAGCTAATCGAGTTCACCAGATAAGCCTCCACAGCTCAAGGGGCAGAGAGGGGAATCAAACCTGGTTCTCCAGATTAGAGTGCACCTGCTCTCAACCACTACACCACATGGGGGCTGGCAACCCTAAATGGGACTCAAAGCCAACTCAAAGCCTCCAAAGATACCACGGGCCAATAGTGCCTTGGTGTCCTGCCCTTGTTGTAGGGACTTACTTGGGAAATCTCCAGTCCAGGGCTCTAGGGTGGGATCGCCTCCCATTTGGCCCTCTGGAGGGCAACAGCTTCATGCTCAGCTGGTGCCATCAGCGGCTTAAGGGCTCCTGGCCGTGTCCCTTGAAGGACAACGATGCATATATTACCGCTTTATTATTGCAATCAAGCCATTAAAAGGACGAATGCCACATTCAGTGTCAGACTTCATAAAAGTTACGTTTTACACTCTGCCATCTATTCATCACTAATTTCTCCTTCTTTTTCCTGAGCAGTAACTGTGTTATTTGTGCAGAATAAATTACTTTGCCTCCTCGGAGAATTCACTGTTGAGAGATCCCCCCCACCCCTCCTCCGGCATTAGTCGGCAGTTGGTGTGTTTGTGATTATGGTAAAACTGACATTTGCTGATAAATGTCTCATTCTACCAGGACCAGGAGTAACCTTTTCCGGATGCCCGTCTCTTCCACTCATCCGGTCGGCCCTGAACTGACAAATTGCTTGGCTATCAGATGGGCTATTAGAGGGGTCAGTGGAGCTGGGCCGTTTCCTTTGCACTCAAGTAGAACATCTCCAAATTACAATGGCCTTCTGGAAGACCCCGAGCAGAGAGGCCAGATGGATTGGCTCTGCACAGGTGGCGGATGCTTCCCAAAGGACAATGGCCCTGTTTTCTTGGGCGGAATTAGATGTTGCGTAAAGCACACACAGGCAGCCACTACCCATAAATCCCTGTGCCACTTTCCTGAATAGAGATATTCATTTTTTTTTCTGTCCCCTTCCGGTGGCAGCAAGCGGAGGGGAGCAGAAATGCACAGCATCGCTAAGGATGCCAAGTGCGGGATGAGACATGCTCAGGTGTGCTGTCTAGGGCAGGGGCTGATGGGATGCTGACAGGGGCTGATGCGGGTGTCACCTCTCTCTGTGGGTTCTGTGGGGCAGAACCTGGAATGAGTTTGCAACAACAATTTTTAAAAACAAAATGGTTTACTTTCTTAACACATAACATATAACATCAACATTGAACATCACACTTCAAGGTCCTGTTCAGGTTGCATTTTCAAGTCCTATTTACAGTCGTGTGCTGTCTAGGGCAGGGGCTGATGGGATGCTGATAGGGGCTGATGCAGGTGTAACCTCTACCTGTGGGTTCTGTGGGGCAGAACTTGGAATGAGTTTGCAACAACAATTTTAAAAAACAAAATGGTTTACTTTCTTAATGTATAACACATAAAATCAACATTGAACATGACACTTCAAGGTCCTGTTCAGGTTGCACTTTCAAGTCCTTCTAGTTACAGTCTACTGATACTGCCAAGTCCAATTCTTCTTTGCAAGTGGGTTGGCTCCTGAAGACTCCAAGGGCTTGGTGAACAGGATTCAACGTGATGAAGGTTTCCAGGAGAACTCTCACCCATTACAACCACAAAAAGAAACCCTGAAACAATAAACTCCAACATTGACAACATAGCAAAAACAAACAACTCCCTTCCCACTAGTTCCCAACAACATTGCAGTTACCTTAACAAGGTGTTCAGGGCTTATACAAATCAAGGTCCGAGTCTGGTAGCCTTGTCTCCTCCAAACTACATGAGCTCTGCAGCCTTCTGCTTCTTTGAGTCTCCACCCCTTTCTGGGTCAACCCATTCTGAGCATGGGGGTTACACGGGCAGGGGCTGATGGGAATTGTAGTCTATGAACATCTGGAGAGCCACAGGTTGCAGACCCCTGGTCTAGGGCATGGAATGAGATTGTTCTCTCTCCAAGTCGAGAGGGACATCTTAGACCCTGGCCTGGAGCAGAAAAACAGTCCTGCTGCAGATATCAAGCAAGGCTGGTCAAAAGCCAGGGCTGGCCAGTTCAGATTGCTTTTAGGGTAGCCAGCATAATGTAGTAGTTAAAAGCGGTGGACTCTAATCTGGAGAACTGGGGTTGCTTCCCCACTTTTCCATATGAGTGGTGGACTCTAATCTGGAGAACTGGGTTTAATTCCCCACTCCTCCACATGAGCAGTAGACTTATATCTGGTCTGCTGGATTTGTTTCTCCACTCCTGCTGAGTGACCTTGGGCCAGTGGTGGGATTCGGCCAGTTCACACCGGTTCAGCAGAACTGGTAGCTAATGGCTGATCCCACCACCTCAAAGGAGGGCGAGCAAAGGGCTTTCAGAGCCCCGGAGCAGCCTGGTGCCTTATTGTCAGGCTGCTCCAGGACTCTGAAAGCCCCTTTGCTTCCCTTTCCAGGGGCCACTGGCGATGGAAATTGAGAAGGGAATGGCAGCAGCCAGCGGCAAGCTAGGGGCCAACCGGCTGCTGCTACCTCACCCGTCAACTTCCATCGATGGAGGTTGAGCCTGGAGGAGGGCCGCAGCAGCCGGCAGCAAGCCGTGGGCGGGCCCACCTGGTGTTGCTGCACACACACACACCCAAGCAACCGGTCCGGAACCGGTTGCTAAATTATTTGAATCCCACCACTGCCATGGGCCAGTCACAGTTCTCTCCAAATTATCTCAAACCCACGTACCTCAAAAGGTGGCTGTTGTGGAGAGAGGAAGGGAAGGGATTTGAGATTCTTCATGGTTGAGAAAAGCAGGGTATAAATCCAAACTCCTCCTCCTCCTCCTCCTCCTCCTCCTCCTCTTCTTATTCTTATTCTTATTCTTATTCTTATTCTCCTTCTTCTCCTTCTCCTTCTCCTTCTCCTTCTTCTTCTCCTCCTCCTCCTCCTCTTCTTCTTCTCCTTCTCCTTCTCCTTCTCCTTCTCCTTCTCCTTCTCCTTCTCCTTCTTCCCCTTCCTCTTCTTCTTCTTCTTCTTCTTCTTCTTCCTCTTCCTCTTCCTCTTCCTCTTCCTCTTCCTCCTCCTCCTCCTCCTCCTCCTCTTCTCCTTCTCCTTCTTCTTCTTCTTCTTCTTCTTCTACTACTTCTTCTCCTTCTCCTTCTCCTCCTCCTCCTCCTCCTCCTCCTCTTCTTCTTCTTCTTCTTCTTCTTCTTCTTCTTCTTCTTCTCCTTCTCCTCCTCCTCTTCTTCTTCTCCTTCTCCTTCTCCTTCTTCTCCTTCTCCTTCTCCTTCTCCTTCTCCTTCTCCTTCTTCTTCTCCTCCTCCTCCTCCTCCTCCTCCTCTTCTTCTTCTTCTTCTTCTCCTTCTCCTTCTCCTTCTTCTCCTTCTTCTCCTTCTTCTTCCTCTTCTTCCTCTTCTTCTTCCTCTTCCTCTTCCTCCTCCTCCTCCTCTTCTCCTTCTTCTTCTTCTTCTACTACTCCTTCTTCTCCTTCTCCTTCTCCGCCTCCTGCTCCTCCTCTTCTTCTTTTTCTTCTTCTTCTTCTCCTTCTTCTCCTTCTCCTCCTCCTCCTCTTCTTCTCCTTCTCCTTCTTCTCCTTCTTCTCCTTCTTCTTCTTCTTCTTCTTCCTCTTCCTCTTCCTCTTCCTCCTCCTCTTCTCCTTCTTCTTCTTCTTCTTCTTCTTCTTCTTCATCTTCCTCTTCCTCTTCCTCTTCCTCTTCCTCCTCCACCTCCTCTTCTCCTTCTCCTCCTCCTCCTCCTCCTCCTCCTCCTCCTCCTCCTCCTCCTCCTCCTCCTCCTCCTCCTCCTCCTCCTCCTCCTCCTCCTCCTCCTCCTCCTCCTCCTCCTCCTCCTCCTCCTTCTAGCCAACTTCAACGCAGAGCCTGGAGATCTCCTGGAATTACCACTCATCTCCCAACAAAAGTGTTCTGGCCTCTGGGTTTTGTAACTAGTCTTCTTCTCATGTCTGACTAAAGTTTCGGAACTAATCTCCTCACGTTCTTATAGCACTCCCTGCCTCTGTTTACGATGATCGTAGGGCGGTTTTGGGGGGTGATCCCCTACTGCCCGTGTCCAACGCATTTGTTTGCTGACTGGATTTCCCTTTCTTTTTTAATCGAGGGCCTTTTCATTATTCATGGGAATCTGTTGGAAAAGGTCACCACAATTACTGGGAAACAAACAAGTTCCGCATAATGTGCCCCTTCAATAATCATGGAGCCTAGAGAGCCAGGGTTTGCATCACAGTCAGCCGAGACATTAGCAAAGGCGGGGAAATGATCTGGACAGACACAGCCTCTCCCTCGGGTGGTGGGTCTTGAGTTCAAATTCAGCCCTCTGACAGAATTTCCACAGGACAAAGAAGGAGATGTGTGAAAAATCTGGGCTGCTCTCTTGAGCCGAAGAATTGTCTGGCAGGATCAGGCCAGGGACCAGTCCAGACGTGGCTGCAAGTGTAACCCCCATGCTCAGAATGGGTTGACCCAGAAAGGGGTGGAGACTCAAAGCAGCAGAAGGCTGCAGAGCTCATGTAGTTCGGAGGAGACGAGGCTACCAGACTCGGACCTTGGTTTGTATAAGCCCTTAACAACTTGTTAAGGTAAAGTGACCAGATTTTTACTCCTGTAACGCGGGGCGCAGTCAGCCCCGCCACGCCAAGGGGACCTTGACTACTTGCTGAATGGTAGCAAGTCAAGGATAAAATAGAATAGAATAGAATAGAATAGAATCTTTATTGGCCAAGTGTGATTGGACACACAAGGAATTTGTCTCCGGTGCATATGCTCTCAGTGTACATAAAAGAAAATTACATTTGTCAGAATCATAAAGTACAACACTTAATCACAACACATGTTAAGTACAACACATCTTAATAAACATCCCATGTTGACGTTTCTGCTCATCTTGATATTCGGGGGGGGGAGGCCCAGATGTTAACTGCAGTTGCCTCAACCATATGCCTGACCAAACTGTTCTATCTGAAAGGCCTGCGGAACTGCCTCACATCACGCAGGGCCCTGGTCTCATCGGACAGACCGTCCCACCATGTACCAGGAGAGGTGGTCCCACAGGGTAGGTTGGCCCTAGACCACAGGTGTCAAATTTGTGGCCCTCCAGATGCTATGGACTACAGTTCCCATCATCCCCTGCCAGCATGATGCTGGCAGGGGATGATGGAAACTGTAGTCCATAACATCTGGAGGGCTGCGAATTTGACACGTATGCCCTAGACTGTTTAGAGCTATGTATGAATGTGCAAGAATCTTGAATCTAATTTGAAGAAGAAGAAGAAGAGTTTGGATTTATATCCCCCCTTTCTCTCCTGCAGGAGACTCTAAGGAGCTTACAATCTCCTTGCCCTTCCCCCCTCACAACAAACACCCTGTGAGGTGGGTGGGGCTGAGAGAGCTCCGAGAAGCTGTGACCTAGCCCAAGGTCACCCAGCTGGCGAGTGTGGGAGTGCACAGGCTAACCTGAATTCCCCAGATAAGCCTCCACAGCTCAGGCAGCAGAGGGGAGAATCAAATCCGGTTCCTCCAGATTAGATACATGAGCTCGTAACCTCCTACGCCACTGCTGCTCCTGAAGTAGAGTAGTCACAACACAAAGTCTTCTGCTCGTGTGGAGGAGTTGGGTATCAAACCCAGTTCTCCACCCGGTTATGGACCCAGAGCGAAGGAGGAGGGGTGTGTGTGGGATTTTCTTTCCCCCACGTAAATGGCCGCAGCTTGGGGACATTCCACCCCCTGGGTGGTACGCCCCTGGGCTGGATGGCCCATTTCTCAAGAGTACTTTGATTGTGTGTTCCTGCATGGCAGGGGGTTGGACTGGATGGCCCTTGGGGGTCTCTTCCAACTCTAGGATTGTATGAGGCTGAAGATGTGGTTGAGATGAGGTTGAAGGGGGCACACTATACGAGAAGGAGGTCAAGGACAAGGATTCCCCATGGATGACAGAAGAGGAGGATTCCTGTGCACATTCCCGATGACCAAAAGGGCGGGCACCTGAAGGACAGCCATCCTTTGTTCTGAAATTAATTGACTTGAGGACGAAGGCATTAATCTCCCCAGAGAAGGAGTCCTCTTTGTTAAAGAAGATGCTCTTCCGTTCTCATCAAGGCCTGGAGACCCACATCTATCACCACCAGACGCACGTAATACATTTGTGTGACTATCTAGGCACATTTCTCTTTTGGAAAGAGACCGTCCATTACTCAGGATGGAGTGCCAGGTGGGATGACCGATGGGCAAGTCAGAATTCTCCCTGCCCATTCAGTTGAACGTTGTCTTCAGAAACTGATGTTGCTTTCGGGTTCTGTTGGCCGTCTTCATTTACTTGGACCACTGGCGTAATGCCCATTGGGCAAGGTGGGCAGCTGCCCAGGGCATCACCTTGTGGGGGGAATCAAAATGCTGGGTTCGTTTTTGGGTATTTTTTGTGGTTTTCGATTTTTGGCCTGCAGGGGGCGCAGTTTTTAGGCTAGCGGCACCAACATTTCAGCGTATCATCAGGAGACTGTCCTTATGCTACCCCCCAAGTTGGGTGAGGTTTGGTTCAGGGAGTTAAAGTTATGGACTTCCCAAAGGGGTGCCACTATCCCCCATTGTTTCCAATGGGAGCTAACGGAGATGGGGGCCACAGTTTTGAGGGTCCATGCTTTGGCCCCCCTGAACCAAACTACATAAACAGGGGAATCATTAGGGAAGTCTCCTGATGAATTTCGAAAAGTTTTGAGATTGTGCCAGCTAAAATGTTAGCCTGGCACTAACCCCATTGACAGCAATGCAGTAAAACTCAATGCAGAACAAAGATTCTTGGAGCAAAGGCCGGGATGTTCTTGCAGGGAGGGCACATTCTTGGATGTATCATCACCAAAATTTCAGGATATCATCTGGAGACTGTCACGATGATACCCCCCAGGTTTGGTGCAGTTTGGCTCATGGGGGCCAAAGTTATGGACCCTCAAAACTGTTTCCAATGGGGGATGGGGCACCCCCTTTGGGGAATCCATAACTTTGGACTCCTTGAATAAACATCACCAAACAAGAATAGAAACTATGGGATAGTCTCACGGTGAGTAACGCTGAAATTTTGGTGCTGATATGTCTAAAAACTTCACCCCCTGCCGGCACCAATGTCCTGGTGCAAAAAATTTTTTGGTCGTGGTGGAGTGGCGGCCCATGGGGGGGGGGCATCCAACTCAGGCTTTGCCCAGGGCTACAGTTTGCCCAGGGCTGCCTCATTACGCCCCTGACTTGGACATTTAAATTGGATCCGTTTGTTTTTAATGGACAGAGGATTTCAATTTATATTTGAACATAAGAACATAAGAACAAGCCAGCTGGATCAGACCAGAGTCCATCTAGTCCAGCTCTCTGCTACTCGCAGTGGCCCACCAGGGGCCTTTGGGAGCTCACATGCAGGATGTGAAAGCAATGGCCATCTGCTGCTGCTGCTGCTCCTGAGCACCTGGTCTAGGTCTCTCCTAACCTAGAGAACATAAGAACATAAGAACAAGCCTGCTGGATCAGACCAGAGTCCATCTAGTCCAGCTCTCTGCTACTCGCAGTGGCCCACCAGGTGCCTTTGGGAGCTCACATGCAGGAGGTGAAAGCAATGGCCTTCTGCTGCTGCTGCTGCTGCTCCCGAGCACCTGGACTGTTAAGGCATTTGCAAACTCAGATCAAAGAGGATCAAGATTGGTAGCCGTAAATCGACTTCTCCTATTTGGGGTCAGATCTAAGCCATCAGGTATCGAACTTCAGAGTGGTGCTTGCTCTGATCAAACAAGTGTGGTGTAGTGGTTAAGAGCAGGTGCACTCTAATCTGGAGAACCAGATTTGATTCTCCACTCTGCCACTTGAGCTCTGGAATCTTATCTGCCTTGTCTGGTGAATTAGATTAGCCTGTACACGCCAACACATGCCAGCTAGGTGACCTTGGGCAAGTCACAGTACTTCAGACCTCTCTCAGCCCCACCCACCTCACAGATTGTTTGTTGTGGGGGGGGGGAAGAGGAGGGGAAAGGAGTTTGTAAGCCCCTTTGAGTCTCTTTACAGGAGAGAAAGGGGGGCTATAAATCCAATTCCTCCTCCTCCTCCTCCTCCTCCTCCTCCTCCTTCTTCTTCTTTAGATGAACTCCTTTTGTAGAAGCCAGTCCAAACCATTCCATTTTGGGAGGGGGAACTTTAACTGGGAGAAACATTCTGGAGTCAGAAACAGGCTGGACACTCTCAGTCCAAATCTCTGCCTCTCCAGCTACCCCACTTAGGTGTCCCGATAGGTTTCTATTTCTGATACCGCATAAGGACAATGCACAAACATCACTTAATGAGTCTTGTATGGGCACAATTGTGCTAAGGATGAATGCAGAAAGGGCAGTTTAATAATGTCCACAGTATAACAATAAAGCAACAACAATATTTTTTTCTCTTTCTTATTTCATTCCTAGATTCCATCACAATTTATTTTCGCACCAATGTAGTCAAGAAATGGAAAGAACCAGAACAGACATCATGTATGGTATGGTATATTTAATTTATAGACCGCCCTCCCACGAAAGGCTCAGAGCAATGCACAACAACATAATAACAACATCAATAAACACAACATCGCAGAACAACCATCAATAAGCACATCAATAACATAGGGTCAATAAACATAACATCATAAATCATAACATAGCATCGTAAATCATAACACCGCGGAACAACCATCAGTGAATACATTAATAAATATAGGGTCAATAAACAGAATCATAACATCATAAGCATAATATCATAAATATAGCAACATAGGCAGAGCATTATAATACCAATAAAAATCCATACAATACTTTAATAATAGAACATATAAACATCATACAATTGCATACAATTAAACCAACTGAGACCAGTTTACCATGAATTAACAATGATTCAATAAACAGATGGCATCACCATACAAAGGAATACAAATGTATACATTTGAAGAAGAAGAAGAAGAAGAAGAAGAAGAAGAAGAAGAAGAAGAAGAAGGAGAAGGAGAAGGAGAAGGAGAAGGAGAAGAAGAAGAGTTTG
>NC_059426.1:181226264-181242498 GCF_021028975.2 Sphaerodactylus townsendi
GAGGGAATAGATTTCCCTCTGTAATAACACCTCTGAAGATGCCAGCCATAGATGCAGGCGAAACGTTAGGAACAAGATCCGCCAGACCACGGCCACACCCCCCCCCCCCCCCACCCCCCCCCCCCCCCACCCCCCCCCCCCCCCACCCCCCCCCCCCCCCACCCCCCCCCCCCCCCACCCCCCCCCCCCCCCACCAAGATGCAGGCGAAACGTTAGGAACAAGATCCGCCAGACCACGGCCACACAGCCCAGAAAACCCACCAGAACCAGTTGAATCCGGCCATGAAAGCCTTCGACAATACTTGCTTTTTTCCAGTTTCAGTAACATCTTTGGAAAATATGGCAGGAAGGTCACGGCGGAGGGACAAAACTTTATCTGCAAAAAAGCTCGCAAATGCCTCACAGTTAAAAGTCAGTTTTTCGTGTTTTGAGCTCAATGATAATGTCGAAAGTTGCTGAATTACCCTAAATAATTGAGCTGGGCAAGAGCTAGCAGATGCAATCGTGGATGCCCCATAAGATGTTTTCGCACCTTCGTCAAGAGCTTCCTGCCAAATTCGCTCAAGTCGTCTCAATTCCTGTTTCATTCCTCGCAACTCCTCGGTGTACCAAGGGGCGAGGCGAGAGCAAGGTCAGAGAGGATGCTGAGGAGCAATCCTGTGAATGGCCGCGGAAAATCTAGCATTCCAGTCCTCGACTATGTCATCCGTGGGGCCCGTAGCCTTTGGATCCCACAGAGTTAAATACTACAAAAGTAACATATGTTAAAAGGAGAATCAGAAACACCGTCAATATCATGCAAAGCACACCTACAATAATATCAGGATGGTTTAACAGCCTTTACGTTAAAAAATCTCGTCCGAAATTTTGCCATCAAGACAGTAAATTCAGGATAAAAAATGTATCCAAAGCAAAGGAGAAATCACAATGGGGAAAGGCTGTTGGGGAGAAATGTTGGGAGTCTTTTTGCCGCTGCTTTTGAATCTATCCAGGTTGCCTGTGAGCTGACCCTACAGAAGCTGCATTCTGGGTAGCACGGCTGAAAACAGAACAGACAGCATTAAATGCATTTTGGAGCAATGAATGTCTTTTTCTGTTGCGGCTGCGTTGGATGAAGACGGATTTAGAAGTGAGCTTCGGAGAGCCATCATTTGCATAGTATCTGCTCCTTTCTGCCTTTCCCCTGGCAGATTTTGCAGGTCACGGAAGTGTTACACTGAACAAGAGCCTATCTGAAAATGCAACTGTGACATTGTGGAAGAGAGGGACTGACAGAATTAACTATGCAAATGAAGAGAGAGAGAACACGGTGTACAAACATGAGAAGGACAATGTATGCATATTTAGGGCAGGGAAACACGTAATGGCAGCTCATCTCCATCTCGGCACAGGTTTCACCCACGACTCTGATGAAAAATATGAACTCACAACTCACAACACATGATTTCTCCCCCAGATAAGGGCGAAAGCGGACATTATCCCCACTAGAACACATTGGGAAAGATTCCTGGATTCAGGGACGAGTGTGCATTCCATTGTGGAGTCAGGGACGATTGTGGAGTCAGGGACGATTGTGTATTCCATTCTTTGTGGTTCAAGGCAGCTTACGATAATACTTTAAAAGTTCCCCGTTAAAAATGGAATAAAACAACAATCTCCAAATGTCCCCCTCCCCGGATACCCCTTACCGGCTCCGATGCACTGCTCTGATCTTGATCCAGTTTGCCAGCATGGTATAGTGGTTAGGAGCAGGTGGATTCTTATCTGGAGAACCTGGTTTGATTCCCCACTCCTCCACATGAGTGGCAGAGGCTTATCTGGTGAGCCAGATGTGTTTCCACACTCCTGCATTCCTGCTGAGTGACCTTGGGCTAGTCATAGTTCTCTCCAGTGTTGGGATTCAAATAATTTAACAACCGGTTCCAGTGGTGGGATTTAAATAATTTAACAACTGTTTGTTTACAAGCACCATTTCAACAATTGGTTCTATCTAAGTGGTGCAAACCTGCTGTTATGGTGAACAGTATGAATATCTTTCTCAAAGTAGCAATGGGGAGAGCAACTCAGCTTGGCAGAGCTTTTGGGGAAGAAACAACTTAGCTTGGCAATGCAAGAGGAGGCTAGGCGGGGATCTTTGAGACTAAGTATATGGGGAAATTGGGAAGGAGCATTCCACAGAGTAACACAAGGAGTCCAAATCAAATTTAAAATGTTTATATCAATTTGGTTTCAAACACACATACAGTAAGATATGGAGGCACATACACACAAGTTCCTGGAGATATAAAAAGGTGAGAAAAATAGGTTTGGATTATAGAAAGGGAATTGGGAGGCAGCAGGGTGATACGTTACCTAATGGTTCCAATGCAGCAGACGAAGTAGAAGGCGGGGACTCTATGCTAGCACAGAGATCCCATAGAAGGACGATATCGTGTTTCACACCAACTTGACCAAGGGAGGTTCAGGTTAGAAATGAGCCATGAGCTTAAGGTGAGCAGGACTTTTATAGGGTGGACCCTTTGCATTAGGTTTCGTTTCTTGCAGCTGAGCTGGGTTGCAGGGCTGAGCTAATTAGCATCTCCATCTATTGTTCTAAACCCAGGGGATTGGTAGCCAATTGTTCTCTTGATTACATTAGAAACACCTTGAATAGGTGGCCGGCAGAGTGAGTCTCTGGCTATTGTAATTTAGCTGAGGCAGTGAGATTACATCAGGGATGGGAGCACTTAGGACAGAAGTGGCACTCAGAGCCCTCTCTGTGGGCACGTGCAGAGTCGGGGGCCCCCACACACCTAGGCTGGCCTGGGCCGCTGGGCTTGATTATTAGCATTAAACCTAAGACCTAGTTTTGGGGAAGCAGTGTAGGTAACCCTGTTAAGTGCTGCAAAATCCCACTGGTTTTCATGTGAAGAACTGAAGCACGATCCTTTACCTGGGAGTAAGCTCGGTTGCTGGCAATGGGGCTTGCTTCTGAGTAAACCCTCCTAGGGTTGTGATTCACCCATTGGAAGAGTTGCACGGTTGCTTCAAAGCAAAGCCACCGACTACCACCAAGCTTACTCCCGAGCAGCGCATGCCTCGGAGCCAACCGTTTTTTTCTAAACTAAAACCTCAGTATTCAGGTTAAATTGCCATGCTGGCACTTTGTGATAAATAAGTGGGTTTTGGGTTGCAGTTTGGGCACTCGGTCTCGAAAAGGTTCGCCATCACTGACTTAGGAGGTTTTAGGAACAGCTGAAGGGAAAGAAGGGTGCAGCGTCTCAATTCAAGGGATAGTGCACGTTTACAACTCTATCGACTGTAGCTCTGGCTTGGGTGTGGACATGAAGGGAGCAAATGAGTAGATTAACTCTCTACTGACTGTTTGCCATTTTCTAGGCTTGCTTTTAGCCTATTTCACCCTGCACCACACCATATATCTGTTAATATTAATATATCAGAAATATATCTCACATATATATTCTATCCATAAATATCCCGGCTTGAATGCGTGTTTTAAGATGTGGGGTGGAAGGGGAGCATAACATTGCTGAATCCACCACCGGTTCTCTCGCTAAACTCTCTCAGCCCCACCTACCTCAAAAGGTGTCTATTGTGGGGAGAGGAAGGGAAAGGAGCTTGTAAGCCACCTTGGGTCTCCTTACAGGAGAGACAGGTGGGGTGTAAACCCAAACTCCTCCCCCTCCCCCTCCTCCTCTTTCTTGGAAGTGTCTTGCCCAAAATTGGGCTTTCCAGAATGAGGTCTCCATCATTTGGAGGAGCCCAGCAGTGGCGTAGGAGGTTAAGAGCTCGTGTATCCAATCTGGAGGAACCGGGTTTGATTCCCCGCTCTGCTGCCTGAGCTGTGGAGGCTTCTCTGGGGAATTCAGATTAGCCTGTGCACTCCCACACACGCCAGCTGGGTGACCTTGGGCTAGTCACAGCTTCTCGGAGCTCTCTCAGCCCCACCCACCTCACAGGGTGTTTGTTGTGAGGGGGGAAGGGCAAGGATTGTAAGCCCCTTTGAGTCTCCTGCAGGAGAGAAAGGGGGGATATAAATCCAAACTCTTCTCTTCTTCTTGTGATGCACCATTGGTGACTTCTTAGCTGCACTGCAGGGGCCCAGTTTGAATTGGGGTCATGGCGCGGGAGAACAGGGGTTTCTGTCTTCCCTCCTGGTGCAATTTTCCAAGTATGTGTGAGCATTGCCTCACCAGGGAATCTTCATCTGCACAAAATTATTGCGTTTGTTGCTTCTTCCAACCCCAAACCACATCAGGTTGGGAAAATAGCACGGGGGGTGGGGGGGTGGGGTGGGGGTGGCAGGAGGAGTTCCATCTCAGCCTCCATCACGATCCCAATCCCAGTCATTGCCCCACAACACTGCTGAGCGGAGTTCCCATGGGAAATTTACAGCTGGGTTCTTCATCCTGATTCCGGTTGATCCCAGGTTAACAGCACCATTCCAGGCACAGAGCCAGCATAAGGCATTTTTCAGTTCCTATAAGTAATCTATAAGTAGGATTGTCCCCCATTAGTTCTTTTTCATGATGGGGTGTTGGCAACCATAACGCTGCTGAACAAGCAACCATGCAAAGACTGTTGTTGTTGTTGTTGTTGTTGTTGTTATTGTTATTATTGTTGTTGTTGCTGCTGTTGTTGCTGTTGTTGCTGTTGTTATCATCATCATCATCATCATCATCATCATCATCATCATCATCATCATCATCATCATCATCATCATTATTATTATTATTATTATTATTATTATTATTTATTGGGTTTATAGACCGCCCTCCCCCGAAGGGCTCAAGGTGGTGAACAGCATATAGAAAGAGCACAATCAGATTAAAATACAATATAAATATAAGTTAAATATGGCTCTAATAAAAATAAACCCAACCCCGTTAAAATGCAGCATTAAATTAATTAACTCAAGATGGTGCCTGCTATCAATTGCCACAGAAAAGCCCCCAAAAGGGAGGGGTGGTAGGATCTTCATGATGTCATGATGTTACTTAGTGTTCCTTTCCTGTTGCTAACCAGATTTGTAACAACCCTGAAGAATGCCCCTTGTTCTCATTGCTATATGGGAAAAATAAGAAATTGTGAACTATGTAGTTTTTGAGGCCTTGCTGACTCCACTTGTGCCTTGAGTCTGCCCTTTTCTGATACAAAGCAAGAACATGGCAATACGTTTCAGCTCTTTGTCTGGGAAAATAGGGCAACAAAGAACAATACTGATGAGGTGAGGCTGGGCCTTAGTTCACAAGACGTCAAGGGGTGGACTAGTGACACCTTCCAATCAAGACATTAGTATGTCCAAAATGTTTTGGGGGATGGGATGGTCTCCTCCTTTCTAATTGATTGATTGATGATGATTGTACTTTGGGGTGTATGCCTTTGATGCTGTTCTGATGTAACCTATACAATCTTGGTGCGGCTCCTCTGATACTAGCTTGCCCGTATGTTGGCCTGAATAAAACAAGTCTTTGATTTTATTCATTTTCGGCTTGAGCTTTTTGGGCTTAAATTTCTTACTTCGTTACCTCACAGTAACACCATCTGCCTCTGAACAAATTTTCCACCTGTAGGTAAGAAGAGCCGTTGAATGGAGAGCTGGAAGAGAATTATTCTGAGAAACCAGCAGCCAGAGAGAGAATGGAGAGTCCCGTTTCCCCCTTTCCAAAGTGCTTGGCTACGTGACTGATCGATGGTAAATTCAGCGTAAAAAACCAGAAAGTATAACTTACGGAACTCGCTGCCACAAGGTGTAATGGCGGCTGCTAATTTAACAGGCGTTTAAAGTTGACTCAATGCAGCTACAATGAGGAATCTACCAAAGTGGCTAAAAGGAGTTTCCATGTTGAAAGGAAGAGATCTCTGCAGTCTGAAATCAGTGCTGATTCTATGATTCAGATCAGGAGAGGGAGCGCACGAAGGGTTAAAACAGAGCTCGGTTCTCACAGCTCTTTCTTACATGTCCAGGGGAATGCCCATCCCCACTCGGGGTCAGGAATGGATTTTCTGCAGACCAGATTGTCCAGGGATCCTGGACAATTATTTCCCATTCCTCTGGGCATAGAGCAGGGGTCACTGGGGGAGTGGGTGGGAGGTAGTTGTGAATTTCCTGCATTGTGCAGGAGTTGGAATAGATGACCTTTGGAGTACGTTCCAGCCCTTATGTTTCTATGGCTGATTCCGCATTGGCCCAAAAACAGCAGTGTGACAATGGTATGAAAACGGTGTAAACCCTTTTAGAAGAAGAAGAAGAAGAAGAAGAAGAAGAAGAAGAAGAAGAAGAAGAAGAAGAAGAAGAAGAAGAAGAAGAAGAAGAAGAAGAAGAAGAAGAAGAAGAAGAAGAAGAAGAAGAAGAGTTTGGATTTATATCCCCCCTTTCTCTCCTGCAGGAGACTCAAAGGGGCTGACAATCTCCTTGCCCTTCCCCCCTCCCAACAAACACCCTGTGAGGTAAGTGGGGCTGAGAGAGCTCCAAGAAGCTGTGACTAGCCCAAAGTCACCCAGCTGGCATGTGTGGGAGTGCACAGGCTAATCTGAATTCCCCAGATAAGCCTCCACAGCTCAGGCGGCAGAGCCGGGAACTAAACCCGGTTCCTCCAGATTAGATACACAAGCTCTTAACCTCCTACGCCACTGCTGCTCCATTTTATACCCTTTTAAACCGTTTTATACCCTTTTAAACTATTTTCACACCACTGTTTTTGGTCCATGCGGAATCTGCATATGTTTCTTCTGCTAGTATTAACCTCTCTCCTGTGCATAGTTTTATAAAATTTTCTCACCCCAGCCCCCCTCCAAGTTACTTTCTCTATAAATTAAAAGTCCCAAGCTCTTTAGCCTGAGGCCTTCCCTGGTAGGTTCCGTAAAGCGTATGTATAGCAGGTATAGCAGTCATTATAAGGGAACCTGTTTTCCTTTCCCCCATTCATATGTGTGGTCTTCACCCATTCGGGTAGTGACAGGAGCGCATGGAAATCATCCAGGTTGCTTTCTTGCTTTTGCACCTTCGCACTGAGATGTTTCTCTTTTGTCCTGTTTGAATTTCCTGCAACACCTGCACAGCTTCACAGGTATACAGAAATGAACCCCAGAGCCATGCCAATTGTCCCACAATACGATCAGCTGCGCCTGCACAGCTGTGCGTGTGCACCACACAAAAGAAGAGTGGGGGACATAAGAACATAAGAACATAAGAACGAGCCAGCTGGATCAGACCAGAGTCCATCTAGTCCAGCTCTCTGCTACTCGCAGTGGCCCACCAGGTGCCTTTGGGAGCTCACAGGCAGGATGTGAAAGCAAGGGCCTTCTGCTGCTGCTGCTGCTCCCGAGCACCTGGTCTGCTAAGGCATTTGCAATCTCAGATCAAAGAGGATCAAGATCCTTCCTTCCTTCCTTCCTTCCTTCCTTCCTTCCTTCCTTCCTTCCTTCCTTAAGAACATAAGAACAAGCCAGCTGGATCAGACCAGAGTCCATCTAGTCCAGCTCTCTGCTACTCGCAGTGGCCCACCAGGTGCCTTTGGGAGCTCACAGGCAGGATGGGAAAGCAATGGCCTTCTGCTGCTGCTGCTCCCGAGCACCTGGTCTGCTAAGGCATTTGCAACCTCAGATCAAGGAGGATCAAGATGGGTAGCCATAGATCGACTTCTCCTCCATAAATCTGTCCAGGCCCTTTTTAAAGCTATCCAGGTGAGTGGCCATCACCACCTCCTGTGGCAGCATTTTCCAAACACCAATCACAAAAGGAGAACAAAGGACCTCCCTGCATGTCAAGCCCCGGATCTGTCGACAATCACCAGACTCTGGATTTTTTGAATCAGAAGCCTTCATTTACAGACATCGGGTGGCACAGCTACAGAAAGCCAGTTTGGTATCACCCCAAGGTCTCCTAGCCTCCCCCAGGAATGTTACAACTGCTACTCTCCTCAAGATCGGTGTGAAAGATAAGGGCAGCGGCCAGCCCTTGGGCACCTCTACTCGGCTATATTGTACAGATCAAGGGAAAGCAAGGAAGTGAAAGTAAAGATCCATTAATGTGACAGAGACCCCTTTGATGCCACGAAGTCTCTTCCTGACACTGCAATGGCAGGGCAACAATGGATGTGTTGCTGTAGATCCGTCACACACTCCCTCCCATGGGGAGAAAACATGCTCTGGGGACTTTGCACACTGTTGGGCACTCAGAGAATCTTCCTCCAACCTACTGAGTGGCCTGCACAGAATTGTGGGCAGGTGGAGTCTCCCAGACAGTGGACAGCATGGAACTTCAACCCGGGCCAGGGCCTTTACGGCTCTGGCCCCTGCCTGGTGGAATGCTCTACCTCCAGCTGTCCAGGCCCTGCGGGACCTTGGTGAGTTCCGCAGGGCCTGTAAGACAGAGCTATTCCACCGGGCTTTTGGAGGGGCCGGCCGCAGTTCCACCGCCCCCCATTAAAAATCAAAACTGCCAGCCTGGACCACCTGGTTGGGCCCAAAGTCCACCATGGGCCCTGCCTATCTCCTCCCCTTCCCTTCTTCTTCCTTTTCTTTTTCCTTGGCCTTAGATCGGGTGCCTGTGTATATATGTGTTTACACAATCTGGTTGTTTTTAATGTATTTATTGATTGCTGCTGAGTTTTAATGGTTTAACTTTTATGTTGTATTATTTGCTGTCGGGAACAGCCGTGTTGGGAGCCGCCTCGAGCCCTTCGGGGATGAGGCGGCCTACAAATTTAATAAATAAATAAATAAATAAATAAATAAATAAATAAATAAATAAATAGATAGATAGATAAATAAATAGATAAATAAATAAATAAATAAATAAATAAATCTTAAAGTGAACAAGCGGAAGGGAGCGTACAAGTGGGGCGTACAGACTGCCGTGGTGGTTCAGAAGGCCCAGCAAAGACTGTACTATCTGAGACTTTTCAGGAAACAACAACTGAATGGAAAACTCCTGGTGTCCTTTTAACCGCTGTGCTATAGAAAGTGTCTTAACCTACTGCATCCGCGTATGGTTCTCCAGTTGCCCAGTGGCAGATAGGAAGGCGCTCCAAAGGGTGATCACTACTGCACAGAGGATTATCGGCTGTCCTCTCCCCTCCTTGGAAGAACTCTACAATTCCCGAAGCCTAAAGAAAGCCCAAAATATTCTGAGAGACCCGTCTCATCCAGCACACTCTCTTTTTGAACTGTTACCATCCGGCAGATGATACAGGTCTATCAAAACTAGGACAAAGAGGCTTAGAGGCAGCTTCTACTCTAGAGCTGTGGCAATGCTGAACTCCGCGGCTTCGTGTTGATGTGTTTGGGGCCGTGGAGGGATAGGTGGAGGAAGGGGAAAGTGAGGATGGGGTATGAGTCTGAAATTGTGTGCATCGAGGAATGCTGCTGTAAATTTCGTTGTGCGTGCACGATGACAATAAAATGTTTATGCTTATGCTTAAAACATCTTATGCCTGTTGTGTTTGTGTAGGAGCTCCTGCAACCTGGGACTGTGTAAAAGGATCGCTGGGTTAGCAATCTTCAAAAATCCCAGGATGGGGGGAATGAAATGGGCCAAACTCATGTTGGGGAAGGGGCCTGTGTGACGTCCCCCCCCCCCACCCCCAACAGTGTCCTACATTCACTATATTTGGCCTTTGTGGAATCTACCCCTGGGAGCTTTTTCAACCACTTTTCCAGGGCAGCACGGTTGCTGCTGAGAGGCGACGGCTGGAACCAGGAGTGCCTTTGGTATTTGGAGTCAAGTTTGCTGCCGTGAACCACGTGACCTCTCTCGGTGTTCTCCACAGTCCCTGGAATAGTCACTTGGAGTAATCCCATCCTGTCTGCAGTCGAACTTCCCTCTGGGATGGTGACGCTTCAGCGCAGGAAGACCCACCGTGAAGTCTCTCGAGAAGCTCCGCCGTGGCTGAATCGAGGCCCCGACTCCTGCCGGAAGGGAATCAGGAGCTGACAAGGAACTTTTCTCCCCCCCTAGCAGGAATTCAGTGTTGCCAGTGAAGCAACGGAGAGGCAAGAACAGATACTTGCCGTTCTCTTAATTAACAACCAGAGGGCCCTCGATTCCGACTCCAGTCAATTAAAAAGACATTATGTAGTGATGAAGTGGAACGTTAGGATATGATCAGTTCGCTTTGACCTGTTTCTCTTTAAGAATAGATGCCTTGTGAGAATTAGGGGAGCAACTGATCTCAGATTGCAAATGCCTTAGCAGACCAGGTGCTCAGGAGCAGCAGCAGCAGCAGAAGGCCATTGCTTTCACCTCCTGCACGTGAGCTCCCAAAGGCACCTGGTGGGCCACTGCGAGTACCAGAGTGCTGGACTAGATGGACTCTGGTCTGATCCAGCGGGTTAGTTCTTATGTTCCTATGACATTGACAAGCTGCAACGTGTCCAGAGGAGGGCAACCAAAATGGTAAAAGGTCTGGAATCCATGACTTACAAGGAGAGACTTAGGGAGCTGGGGATGGTTAGGTTGGCGAAGAGAAGGTGAAGAGGTGACATAATAGCCATGTTGAGATATTTGAAGGGATGTCATGTTGGTGAGG
This sequence comes from Sphaerodactylus townsendi, assembly GCF_021028975.2. NCBI lineage: Eukaryota > Metazoa > Chordata > Lepidosauria > Squamata > Sphaerodactylidae > Sphaerodactylus > Sphaerodactylus townsendi. Next base: position 181,236,797 of record NC_059426.1, read on the forward strand.
GAGCAAGCTTGTTTTCTGCTGCTCCAGAGACCAGGACCAGGAGTCATGGGTTCAAGGTGAAGGAAAAGAGATTCCACCTAAATATCAGGAAAAACTTCCTGACAGAAAGGGCTGTTTGACAGTGGAATGCACCACCTCGGAGGGTGGTGGAGTCTCCTTCTTTGGAGGTTTTTAAGGAGAAGTTGGATGGTCATTCTGACAGGAGTGCTTTGATTGTGTGTTCCTGCATTGCAGGGGGTTGGGCTTGATGGCCCTTTTGGTCTCTTCCAACTCTATGATTCTATAAACCAGGCCTGCATTCCATTGTGTCCATCAGTGACTGAATAAAGCTCAGGCACTGATAGGTACATTGTTGTACAAGGTGTGTTTAGCTGGCTATAGTGGAACATGAACCTATGACTGTCTTCTGTGAGCAAGAACCCTTCCCTTCAGTATGTGACCAGAGAGATTCAGCCCACCTGAATTCCCCGGCAGAGGTGGCTCCCCAAATCAGGCTGTTGCGAGGGGTTGGGGAAAGCACGACTGAACAGTAAGGATGGTTTGTTCTCAGGGGGTGGCCAGTGAGCTGAACCCTTTCTGCTATTGGTTGAACCATTCCTGCTATTGGATGATTGGATGATTGAAGGTTTGGAGCACCTTCCTTATGAGGAGAGGCTGCAGCGTTTGGGACTCTTTAGTTTGGAGAGGAGACGTCTGACGGGGGATAGGATTGAAGTCTATAAAATTATGCAGGGGGTAGAAAATGTTGACAGAGAGACATTTTTCTCCCTTTCTCACAATACTAGAACCAGGGGGCATCCATTGAAAATGCTGGGGGGAAGAATTAGGACTAACAAAAGGAAACACTTCTTCATGCAACGTGTGATCGGTGTTTGGAATAGGCTGCCACAGGAGGTGGTGATGGCCACTAACCTGGATAGCTTTAAAAAGGGCTTGGACAGATTGATGGAGGAGAAGTCGATCTACGGCTCCCAATCTTGATCCTCCTTGATCTCAGATTGCAAATGCCTTAGCAGACCAGGTGATCGGGAGCATCAGCAGCAGAAGGCCATTGCTTTCCCATCCTGCCTGTGAGCTCCCAAAGGCACCTGGTGGGCCACTGCGAGTAGCAGAGTGCTGGACTAGATGGACTCTGGTCTGATCCAGCAGGCTCGTTCTTATGTTCTTAAGTTCTTATGCTATCCATGAAGGTTATAAAGAATGAACTGTTTTGCTGTGTGCTTATTTTCAAAACAAATTGTCCTTCACTGCAAGATTTGGATCTACCATGAGGTTAATGTACTAAACCCAAGCAGATAAGAAGGCATGAGGCAAATTCTCCAGCACTAACGGTGCTCCCTAGAGATAAGAGGATATGTTCTGTATCTTGCCAGTTGCTGAGAGAAGTGAGAATGAGTTTCACCTTATTAGCATGGTAAAAATCACACCCCCGGGGTGGATTGCCTAGGAAATGAAGAGTGGCCCAATTATTCCAGGGGAAAGCTGGTGTCCTGGCAGGAGATCTGGGGTACAAGATAGGAGAATCATTTGGGTCAAAAGAGGGAGGTAGAAGCCCCCTGAAAAAGAGACTGGTCCTTTTCACAATAACATTGTAAAATGTTTTTTTAAAAAACATTTTAAGTTCCCCCTTTTCTTTTGCACAGGAAATGATTCCTGGCCGGCATTTTCTGTTTTCATGCTCCACAAACTGATGCTGCAGTTCCCGGAGTTTTCCATAGTGCACGTGTAACCCCCGTGCTCAGAATGGGTTGACCCAGAAAGGGGTGGAGACCCAAAGCAGGAGAAGGCTGCAGAGGTCATGTACCCTGTTTCCCCGAATATAAATCCCCTAAAATAAGACATAGCAGAGGTTTTGCTGAAGTGCAAAATATAAGGCATCCCCCAAAAGTAAGACATAGCAAAGTTTTTGTTTAGAATCATGCCCGACGAACAGAACACAGAAAAATAAGACATCCCCTGAAAATAAGACATAGCTCATCTTGGGGAGCAAAAATTAATATAAGACACTGTCTTATATTCAGGGAAACACGGTAGTTGGAGGAGACAAGGCTACCAGACTCGGACCTTGGTTGTATAAGCCCTTAACACCTTGTTAAGGTAACTGCAATATTGTTGGGAACTACTGGGAAGGTAGTTGTTTCTTTTTGCTATGTTGTAAATGTTGTAGTTTATTGTTTCAGGGTTTCTTTTTGTGGTTGTCATGGGTGAGAGTTCTCCTGGAAACCTTCCTCATGTTGAATCCTGTTCACCCAGCCCTTGGAGTCTTCAGGAGCCAACCCACTTGCAAAGAAGAATCGGACTTGGCAATATCAGAAGACTGTAACTAGAAGGACTTGAAAATGCAACCTGAACAGGACCTTGAAGTGTGATGTTAAATGTTGATGTTTGGTGCTATATGTTAAGAAAGTAAACCATTTTGTTTTTAAAAGTTGTTGCAAACTCATTCCAAGTCCTGCCCCACAGAACCCACAGATAGAGGTTACAGATGCTGTAAAAATTAAGCCTGCAAAACCTCAAAAACGCTGGGAAACGCCCCAAAAACAGGGCGAGGGGCTTCTGCAGGCAAGGAGTGAACTCACAAAATGGCATCTTGAAGGCGCAGCCCACAAACGAAGCCTTTTCGAAAACGTCTCAGCCGAACGAATCGCTAGAAAAGAGGATGCCTTTAAAACGTTTTGAGGCTGCAAACAAAGCGTCTTGAGGGGGAAAGCAATGCAGAACTACTTGGAGGAAATGTTACAGAGAGAGAAAATAATGTAAAAGTGTAATTGTTCATTAACAGTTCATCGAAGTCAACATAATTTATTCTGCCATTTAAAAAAGTTGTTGGTTATCTAAATTCATTAAGAACTTAAGAACATAAGAACGAGCCTGCTGGATCAGACCAGAGTCCATCTAGTCCAGCTCTCTGCTACTCGCAGTGGCCCACCAGGTGCCTTGGGGAGCTCACATTCAGTCATTGTGTCTTTATTGGCATATTGAGAAAATGATGGAAGAGTGCAAGTATATGAAAAACGATAAAAGAAAAGGTAAAAGGCCCAAATAAAAGTTTTTTTAAATTTTTTTTAGGTATATGGCAATCGCCGAGATAATTTGTGAATTACAATCACTTAGTAAAAAGAGGGGAAATCTGGAAATTTGATTGGGTGGTCCTTGCTGTTAGTGAAGGTTGAATCAAGGACACGTGTGGGTCATAATAAAGGTTGCATTTCAAGAGTATGTGAGATATAGTATCTGGAGATTTGCATCCACAACGGCATAATCTTTGTATCGTCGAAGGTTTTCATGGCTGGGTTCAACTGGTTGTGGTGGGTTTTCCGGGCTGTGTGGCCGTGTGTGTAACAGACTTCCCTCTGTGATACCCCTCTGAAGATGCCAGCCACAAATGGAAGCGAAATGTAAGGAACAAGATCCACCAGACCACGGCCACGCAGCCTGGAAAACCCACAACAACCAATCCAGAGTCTATTCATTGGTCTAAGGTCCGAGACCTAACATTATCCGTGAAATTCTTGTATTTGATGTTATATGATGAAATATGAGCATCTATACAATATAGAGAACTATATATGAGAGATTTGCGTTACACTTTTTGAGCCTATGCCAGTGTGCGCGCAGCACGTTTCTCTGGCTGGCACTTTTCATGCCCCCCCCCATGCCACTGAGAAGCTTCTTTGGAAGAGGGGGCGGGGCATCCAGCTCTTGGATGGGGGTGCCCATCATTTAAAACATTTCTACACCATTTTCCATTCTAACAGAGTCCTGGAGATTATGGGCATCAAAACAGTTCATCATTAAAATGCTTGGAGGACACACAAAATAATCCAATTAAAACATATAAAAAGGCATAACATCAAAATCAGAAAGGAGGGGGCAAGGACAGCTATTGGGGCTGTACCAATCAAAACCAAAAAAAAAGAGAAGTCTTCATGCTTTGGTGCAAGACAACGATCGAGGGAGGCAGACCCCTGAAACCAGTCTGATCTCTGTTGGTGTAGTGGTTGAGAACAGGTAGACTCAAATCTGGAAAACCCGGTTTGATTCCCCACTCTTCCACATGTGAGCAGACTTCTGAGCAGTTTCCCCGTTTTATCAGCAACTGGAAGTTATCTGTCAGAACCAAGTCCTGAATGATACAATGTATTTGAATGTACTCTGATGTGTAACCCAATTGGTATGTGCTGTGATTGATATGTAAAAGGGGTTCTCTTTTCCTTTCCTGTCTGTACCTCTCTCCTTGATGTTTATGGCTTCACACAATTGTAAATAAGTAGGCATGGGGTAGAAAATGTTGACAGAGAGACATTTTTCTCTCTTTCTCACAATACTGGAACCAGGGGGCATCCATTGAAAATGCTAGGGGGAAGAATTAGGACTAATAAAAGGAAACACTTCTTCACGCAACATGTGATTGGTGTTTGGGATATGCTGCCACAGGAGGTGGTGATGGCCACTAACCTGGATCGCTTTAAAAAGGGCTTGGACAGATTTATGGAGGAGAAGTCGATCTATGGCTACCATCTTGCTCCTCCTTGATATGAGATTGCAAATGCCTTAGCAGACCAGGTGCTCAGGAGCAGCAGCAGCAGCAGAAGGCCATTGCTTTCACCTCCTGCACATGAGCTCCCAAAGGCACCTGGTGGGCCACTGCAAGTAGCAGAGAGCTGGACTAGATGGACTCTGGTCTGATCCAGCTGGCTTGTTCTTATGTTCTTAGGCAGATGACCCTGAGAAGTCTCCCAGCCTTGGGCAACAGGATGTCTGTTGCTCCTAGCAGGTGGCGTATCTTTCTAAACAACTCTTTTCACACACTTTCTGGGAAAACGGGAGGGAGGTTCAAAAGGGAATATAACATCTTAGGAAAACCAGATCTGACAGAACTGCCTTTCTCTAGTTAAGGATTTGCAGCCTTCAATTAACACTTCTAATCAACAATCCAGAGTCTTGTCGAAGGCTTTCACGGACGGATTCAACTGGTTGTGGTGGGTTTTCCGGGCTGCGTGGCCGTGGTCTGGTAGATCTTGTTCCGAACGTTTCGCCTGCATCTGTGGCCGGCATCTTCAGAGGTGTATCACAGAGAGAAGCGTGTTCCACACGGGGTCCAGTGAGAAGGGAATGTTTAGTGGGGTATGTATTGTCCAAGTCCCAGGGTGGGGAACCAATCACTGTTTGGGTGGAACTTGCTATAAAAAAGTTGTGGTTGACTGCATTCTGTTATGGGTGGGGTTTTTGTTCCCTTCTCATGGGACACAGTGTGTGATGCTCTGTGATACACCTATGAAGATGCCGGCCACAGATGCAGGTGAAACGTTAGGAAGAAGTTCTACCAGACCATGGCCCTACAACCCAGAAAACCTACAACAACCAATCCAAAGTCTATTTATTGGTCTAAAGTCCGAGACCTAACATTATCCATGAAGAAGAAGAAGAAGAAGAAGGAGAAGGAGAAGGAAAAGGAGAAGGAGAAGGAGAAGGAGAAGGAGGAGAAGAAGAAGAAGAAGAGGAGGAGGAGGAGGAGGAGGAGGAGTTTGGATTTATATCCCTCCTTTCTCTCCTGCAGGAGACTCAAAGGGGCTGACAATCTCCTTGCCCTTCCCCCCCACAACCAACACCCTGTGAGGTAGGTGGGGCTGAGAGAGCTCTGAGAAGCTGTGACTAGCCCAGGGGTAGGGAACCTGCGGCTCTCCAGATGTTCAGGAACT
>NC_059426.1:181242583-181271024 GCF_021028975.2 Sphaerodactylus townsendi
GCAAGGTCAATTAGATTGGCAAAAAGGTCCCAAGGGCTTCTGGTGAGCTCTATAGGCCAAGCAGACGTTGAGATGTTTTCCAAGATCCCCGCCTGGCCAACTACATCACATGACCTTCTCTTCTTGAACTCCCAGGTACATCCCCTCTCCTACCTTGGCATGTGAAGGTTTTAGAATATATGTTTGTTCAGAAAATTGCCCAGCCTGGTCATCATTTGCTCTGGGAGCTGGCCTGGTTTTCCCTGCAATTTGGCAAAAGAGTGAGGAGAGAACTGTGCTAACCGTAATCAGGGTCTCTGGACAAAGGCGAGCTCCTCCCACCTCAGTTTCCTCCTTTCAAATCTGGCAATTAGACTTGTAGTGAAAAGTGCTGTCAGGTCACCGCTGTCTTATGGTGACCCTGTAGAGTTTTCATAAGAACATAAGAACAAGCCAGCTGGATCAGACCAGAGTCCATCTAGTCCAGCTCTCTGCTACTCGTAGTGGCCCACCAGGTGCCTTTGGGAGCTCACGTGCAGGAGGTGAAAGCAATGGCCTTCTGCCACTGCTGCTCCTGAGCACCTGTTCTGCTAAGGCATTTGCAACCTCAGATCAAGGAGGATCAAGATTGGGAGCCATAGATCCACTTCTCCTCCATAAATCTGTCCAAGCCCTTTTTAAAGCTATCCAGGTTAGTGGCCATCATCACCTCCTGTGGCAGCATATTCCAAACACCAATCACACGTTGCGTGAAGAAGTGTTTCCTTTTATTAGTCCTGATTCTTCCCCCCAGCATTTTCAATGGATGCCCCCTGGCTCTAGTATTGTGAGAAAGGGAGAAACATTTCTCTCTGTGAACATTTTCTACCCCATGCATAATTTTATAGACTTCAATCATATCCCCCCTCAGACGTCTCCTCTCCAAACTAAAGAGTCCCAAACGCTGCAGCCTCTCCTCATAGGGAAGGTGCTCCAGTCCCTCAATCATCCTCGTTGCCCTTCTCTGCACTTTTTCTATCTCTGCGATATCCTTTTTGAGATGTGGCGACCAGAACTGAACACAGTACTCCAAGTGCGGTCGCACCACGGCTTTATATAAGGGCATGACAATCTTTGCAGTTTTATTATCAACTCCTTTCCTAATGATCCCCAGCATAGAGTTTGCCTTTTTCACAGCTGCCGTGCACTGAGTTGACATTTCCATGGAACTATCAACTAAGACGCCCAAATCCCTTTCCTGGTCTGTGACTGATAGCACTGACCCCTGTAGCGTGTATGTGAAGTTTGGATTTCAAGGCAAGAGATGTTCAGAGGTGGTGGTTTGCCATTTTGCCTTCCTCAGCAGAGAAACCCTGGACTTCCTTGGTGGTCTCCCATTCAAATGCTAACCAGGACCGACCCTGCTTAGCTTCCAAGAACGGATGGGGTTGGGCTAGCCTGGGCTGTCCAGGTCAGGGCACGCATGAATAGATCGTCTCAAAAAACAACAACAAATGCCTCAAAGAAGGTTTCTTACCACTGTATTTTATCACACGGATGGTGGAGTCGCCGTCTCCAAATATGGTGACCGGTGTCAGCCGGACTTCATAAGCCTCTGGTTTGATCAGTTCTGTCAAGTTGTAGGTCATTAATTCTCCCTTCTGGATCTTCCCGTTTACGGCAATTTCCTGCTCCCACCAGCGTGCGTGGCCAGCCTGCGGATTATACAAGAAAGGTGCAGAAATTACATCTCTATCATTTCCATGTCCTGCAAACATTGAAAGATGCGCCTGACTGTTCCTGGAACGGGCCACAGATGGGACGAAGGGCGGTTTCTTCCCTGCCAGTATAAGCCGAGAGCTCATACAACCATTTTATTTCAAAGAGCTTTCGGTTCTTTTCAGTCCCAGCGGCTGTCGGGTTACTGCGTTGCTGATTTCATATCGATATTTAAATGGTGTGTTTGATGCTGGAAGCTGCTTTCGGCCTGCTTTAGTGCTGGCACGTTGCGTACCGTTAAGCGGCCCTGTGCCCACGTTTGTAAGTCAAGAGGAAACAGGCAGAAAGCTCCTTATTCTCATAACTATTCTGGGATGCAATTCTAGAAATGTAGACCTCTAATGCAGGGGTCCCCACTGACATCTTACCTGTTGCCTGCCGAAGAAGAAGAAGAAGAAGAGGAAGAAGAGGAAGAAGAAGAAGAAGAGGAGGAGGAGGAGGAGGAGGAGGAGGAGGAGGAGTTTGGATTTATATTCCCCTTTCTCTCCTGCAGGAGACTCAAAGGGGCTGACAATCTCCTTGCCCTTCCCCCCCTCCCACAACAAACACCCTGTGAGGTGGGTGAGGCTGAGAGAGCTCCAAGAAGCTGTGACTAGCCCAAGCCACCCAGCTGGTGAGTGTGGGAGTGTACAGGCTAATCTGAATTCCCCAGATAAGCCTCCACAGCTCAGGCGGCAGAGCGGAGAATCAAACCCGGTTCCTCCAGCTGGGTCAAGAAGAAGGAGGAGGAGGAGGAGGAGGAGGAGGAGGAGGAGGAAGAGGAGTTTGGGTTTATACTTCACCCCTCTCTCCTGTAAGGAGACTCAAGGTGGCTTACAAACCACTTTCCCTTCCTCTCCCCACAACAGACACCTGGTGAGGCGGGTGGGGCTGAGAGAGTTCAGAGAGAACTGTGACTGGCCCAAGGTCACCCAGCCAGAATGCAGGAGTGCAGAAACACATCTGGTTCACCAGATAACCCTCAGCAACACAGGTGGAAGAGTGGGGAATCAGACCTGGTTCTCCAGATTAGAATCCACCTGCTCTTAACCACAACACCACGCTGGCTCGAAGGGGCTTTTGCTCAGCAGGGCTTCCGATGGCCTGTGCAGATTATTTATTTATTTTATTTTTATTTATCTTCAAATTTATATACCGCCCCTTCCCCAAGGGCTCTGGGCATTGAACATCAAAATAAATAACAATATGTGAAACAATTATAAACCATAAATAAATAACACGGGTTTCTTAAGCCACAACATTGAAACCATAAAACACAGCGTTAATATAAACTTCTCGGCGTCCGACAGTAAAACTTCCAATAAAACCCTCCCAACGAGGGGGAAAACGGTGGGTCACGTTGTAACTATGGTCCCAGAATGTAAAAGGACCAAGACAAAGAAGGGCGCACTCAGCAGCCGGTCCCCAAAGGCCCGGTGGAACAAGTCAGTCTTGCAGGCCCTGTGGAACTCACCAAGATCCCGCAGGGCCCGGACAGATGGAGGGAGAGTGTTCCACCAGGCAGGGGCCAGGGCCGTAAAGGCCCTGCCGCATCATCGAGTGGCCAGGGACCACTAGCAAGTTGGCCTCTGCTGAACGCAGAGGCCCTGTAGGGACATATGGGGTAAGGCGGTCCAGAAGATACGAAGACCCATTAGAATGGTTGAAGAGTTACTATGAGTGTAATATATAATCTTGCACCCAGACATTTTGTGGCTGGCTACAGCAGCCATTTTGAGATTGTGCCCATTTTCTGGTGTCAGCAATCCCAAGGTGCCCAGGGGCTCAAAATGGTTTGGGATTCCTGCTCTAAAGAATGTGCAGGAAAGGGAGGGGGGAGGTCACTAATAAATGGTTGGATCCTGTGGACTTGTTCCACTAGTAGAGGCACTTCCCTTTGGCACTAACAGAACATAAGAACATAAGAACTAGCCTGCTGGATCAGACCAGAGTCCATCTAGTCCAGCACTCTGCTACTCACAGTGGCCCACCAGGTGCCTTTGGGAGCTCACGTGCAGGATGTGAAAGCAATGGCCTTCTGCTGCTGCTGTTCCTGAGCACCTGGTCTGCTAAGGCATTTAAGAACATAAGAACTAGCCTCCTAGATCAGACTGGAGTCCATCTAGTCCAGCACTCTGCTATTCGCAGTGGCCCACCAGGTGCCTTTGGGAGCTCACCTGCAGGATGTGAAAGCAATGGCCTTCTGCGGCTGCTCCCGAGCACCTGCTCTGCTCAGCTATTTGCAATCTCAGATCAAGGAGGATCAAGATTGGCAGCCATAGATCGACTTCTCCTCCATAAATCTGTCCAAGCCCCTTTGAAAGCTATCCAGGTTAGTGGCCATCACCCCCTCCTGTGGCAGCATATTCCAAACACCAGTCACGTGTTGCGTGAAGAAGTGTTTCCTTTTATTAGTCCTAATTCTTCCCCCCAGCATTTTCAATGGATGCCCCCTGGTTCTAGTATTGTGAGAAAGAGAGAAAAATTTCTCTCTGTCAACATTTTCTACCCCATGCATAATTTTATAGACTTCAATCATATCCCCCCTCAGACGTCTCCTCTCCAAACCTAAGAGTCCCAAAAGAGCCTTCTTGTGGTCCAAGAGAGGAGTCCCTTGGGTCAGACGAATGCTTCTTTTTCCAAAGGAAAGTAGAACATATCTGTCAGATACAGCCCGGTTCTTCATTATCCATCAGGATATTCTCCCGTGAAATTATTCCCCTTGAATAAACAAACTCAGTAGGTGAACTTCAGGGGATGTGGCTGCCCCCTAATTTCCTGATTTCAAGCGGAAAGTTAATAATCTTCCCTCCTCTGCACATAAAGCAACCGCCAAGTGTCATAAATCACCATCGCTTCTACAATCACTTTGTCATTTTCCCCCAAATCTGAAACTGTTTTCCTATTACCAGTCATAGTGAAAACAAATCGTATGGTCTTTTGGGCAGCCAAGCTCTTTGCCACGTCAGTATTACTAAAAGTCACCGTGGCTTCCTGCAAGTATCCTTCCTCAGCACACTCGAGAAAAAAACCACATATTTTAGTAACATTTTATTTAATTGGCATGGCAGGAACATTGCTGTAAATCCTTAATTCCAGCTCACCAAAACAGAGCTGGATGCTTTTATTGGAAGGAAGGAAGGAAGGAAGGAAGGAAGGAAGGAAGGAAGGAAGGAAGGAAGGAAGGAAGGAAGGAAGGAAGGAAGGAAGGGAGGGAGGGAGGGAGGGACGGAGGGAGGGAGGGAGGGACGGACGGACGGACGGACGGACGGAGATAGGGAGGAAGGGAGGAAGGGAGGGAGGAAGGAAGGAAGGAAGGAAGGAAGGAAGGGAGATAGGGAGGGAGGGAGGAAGGGATATAGGGAGGAAGGGAGGAAGGGAGGGAGGGAGGAAGGGAGATAGGGAGGGAGAGAAGGAAGGGAGATAGGGAGGAAGGGAGGGAGGGAGGGAGGGAGGAAGGGAGATAGGGAGGGAGAGAAGGAAGGGAGATAGGGAGGAAGGGAGGAAGGGAGGGAGGGAGGAAGGGAGATAGGGAGGGAGGGAGGGAGGAAGGGAGATAGGGAGGAAGGGAGGAAGGGAGGGAGGGAGGGAGGAAGGGAGATAGGGAGGGAGAGAAGGAAGGGAGATAGGGAGGGAGGAAGGAAGGAAGGGAGATAGGGAGGGAGGGAGGGAGGGGAGGGAGGGAGGGAGATAGGGAGGGAGGGAAGGAGGGAAGGAAATTTCAACAAACTTCCAGTTTTGCAAAAAATTGAATAAGGGTACCCAAAATCAAATAGATTACATAACTGGAAGCAGAAAGAGGAGAAACTCCATTCTCTGGGCTATCATGAGTCTGGGAGTCAACTGTGGTACAGACCATAAATTAGAATCAAACTGAAAAAGAGCATTCCTAGGACCAAAATACAACCTAAAAATTATTACTGATAAGACTATGTAAAGAACAGAAATGCAATACTGAGCCTGGAAAAGACAATAACGCTAGGAATAGTTCAAAGTAGCAGGAAAAGAGGAAGTCTCAAAGTGAGATGGATTGACTCGGTCAAGAAATCCACACACCCCTGTTTGCAAGACCCGAGCAAGGCTGTTAACAATAGGACATTTGGGAGGTCATTAATTCATGGAGTTACCATAAATTGGACACAACTTGACAGAACTTTCACACACACATTACTCCATTCACATTCTTTTTTAATACTGACCTCTTCCATTCACCCTAAAGATTTTGGAAGCCTGATAACTTCTTATGTACCAGAAAAATCTGTTCAACATAGTCCCTGCTTGTCAGCAATTCTCAAAACATCGTCAAAGGTGCTGTCATATTGGGAGCCACACGGTAACAGGTGGTCAGATTTCAGTAACATTTATGATCTAACACCTGTTGAACTTTTTCAGTTCCTCACAATTCCGTCTTTCATGGAATGTCCTGAAGGCTTCTTGAGAAAGCGTTGATGTCTGTAAACGCTTCTCCCGACATCTTGGGAGCATCTGCTACTACCGGCCCTCTGGGGCCTTGCCATTCCTGGAAAAATCTTCTCCATAGCTGGATTGCCAGCTGTCTTGGTCCCTGCTCTTCCTCCCTCCACCTCTTTTCTTCCTAGCAGCAGTGAAGTTGCCGATATGATTTGTCTACCTGCCAAAGCTGTTGAAGGCAAACAAAGGGGAGAAACAACTCCTTTGTTCTGCCTGGCCTCCGTCTGTCCTCAACGTCATTGGTAAGCGGCCAGAAATCGAGACCCGGCCCAGAAAGTAATTCAGATTGTCAGGCTTGATCCGTGGAAGCAAAAAAAAAACGTGGATTCCAACTAAATTGCTGGGCTGTACCGTTTCCAACTGAATGCATGTGCTGGAAATCACCGCTCTGTTGTGGAAGAGGCACAACGCCTACCCTCGCCTTCCTGCCTGGGCAACAGGCACAAACCAAAGGCCCAGATCCATCTTTAAAGTAGGGCAAGTGACTAGAGGAGCAGATGGCTCCAAGCCCTAGATTGATTGATTGATTGATTGATTGATTGATTGATTGATTGATTGATTGATTAGTTAGTTAGTTAGTTAGTTAGTTAATTAATTAATTAGTTAAATTTATAGGCCACCTCATCCCCGAAGGGCTCGAGGCGGCTCACAACACGGCTGTTTCCAACAGCAAATTAATACAACATAGAAGTTAGGCCATTAAAACTCAGCAGCAATTAATAAATAAATTAAAACAACCAGATGGTGTAAAAACACATATACACGCAGGCGCCCGATCTAAGGCCAAAGAAGAAAGAAAAGGAAGAAGAAGGAAGGGGGAGGAGATAGGCAGGGCCCAAGGTGGAATTAGGGCCCAACCAAGGTGGTCCAGGCAGGCAGCTTTGATTTAATGGGGGGCGGTGGAACCCCCCCGCATTTCTTGCAGGTTGTGCTAGTCTTGAGCTGCAACTTGTCCCATAAGCCTAGAGTTAATCATGGTGCTTAGCAACACCATTCCAGTGGTGAGGGGTTAAAGTACAGGCCAGATGGGACCAAGAATGAAGCACCTGTCTCTTGTTAGCACTGGAAGGCGTGTGCCATTTCAGCCATTCATATTTGTTCATATGGAGTAACCCTTTCCAGATTAATTAAAACCGTCAGAACATCAGAAGAGCCCTGCAGGATGAGATTGGTGGTCCATTTAGTCCAGCATCTCGTCTGACACAGTGGCCAACCGGCTCCTCTAGAGGGTCAACAACAGCGCATAGACGCCAAGGTCTTCACTGAAACATAGGTAGAACCCTGCTGGGTGAGACCAATGAGGGGCCATCAAGTCCAGAATCCTGTTTCATACGATCTTACCATTCAGTTAGTTTAGGTGTTTCTCCACCACATGAGTGAGAACTAAACAATGGACAGTGGTCAAGTAACCCATTCTAACATCTGCTTGTATGTCAGATAAGAACCTGTTCTCAACTATGATGGAGTTTAGTTTAAGGTTTAGGAAGAAGAAGAAGAAGAAGAAGAAGAAGAAGAAGAAGAAGAAGAGGAGGAGGAGGAGGAGGAGGAGGAGGAGGAGTTTGGATTTATATCCCCCCTTTCCCTCCTGAGGGAGACTCAAAGGGGCTGACAATCTCCTTGCCTTTCCCCCCTCACAACAAACACCCTGTGAGGTAGGTGGGGCTGAGAGAGCTCCGAGAAGCTGTGACTAGCCCAAGGTCACCCAGCTGGCGTGTGTGGGAGTGCACAGGCTAATCTGAATACCCCAGATAAACCTCCACAGCTCAGGCGGCAGAGCTGGGAATCAAACCCGGTTCCTCCAGATTAGATACACAAGCTCTTAACCTCCTACGCCACTGCTGCAGGCATACAACTTCCCAATAGGAGGCTCATCAGTCTATAGTTTTCCTTTTCATCTGAATTATCAAAAGAAAAGTTTCAGGCACTTCCTTATCATCAAAGACCCTGTCCCTGTAATAAAACTGAACGCTGAACTAGATGTACCACTGGTGTGATCCAACAGGGTTCTTCTGATGTTCTGATGAAGGTCTCAGCCTTTCTGCGCTGTTGCTGGCCCTCCAGAAGAATCGGTTGGTCACTGTGTGAGATGGGATGCTGGGTTAGATGGACTACTGGTCAGATCCAGCAGGGCTCTTGTGGTATTGTTACGAAGGTCACAGCCTCTGTACCCTGCTGTTGGCCCTCCAGAAGAACTGGTTGGTCACCGTGTGAGACAGGAAGCCAGACAAGATGGACCACTGGTCTCTTCTCATATTTTAATGAAGGCCTCGGCTTTTATACTTTGTGGTTGGGCCATCTGAGGAACCAGTAGGATGCTATGGGAGACAGGATGCTGGATTGGATGGACCACTCGTTTGATCCAGCAGGGTTCTTCTGATATTCTAATCAGAGGAAGGCCTCCATCTGTCCACTCTGTTGGGCATCCAGAGAAACTGCCTGGCCACTGTGTGAGACAGGATGATCAAATGAAAAGACCACTACTTGGTTGCAGGAGGGCTCTGCCTATGTTCGTATTTTCAGCCCACTTTTACTCTATGCACATTAATTTCAACATGCATGCTGCTAAATTCCCATGAAACAAGCATGTCAGAGTTTGAGAAGAAGAAGAAGAAGAAGAAGAAGAAGAAGAAGAAGAAGAAGAAGAAGAAGAAGAAGAAGAAGAAGAAGAAGAAGAAGAAGAAGAAGAAGAAGAGTTGGATTTATATCCCCCTTTCTCAAAGGGCTTACAATCTCCTATCCCTTCCCTCCTCACAACAAAAACCCTGCAAGGTGGGTGGGGCTGAGAGAGCTTGGGAGAACTGTGAGTAGCCCAAGGTCACCCAGCGGGCATGTGTTGGAGTGCACAAGCTAATCTGGCTGACTAGATAAGCCTCCACAACTCAGGTGTCAGAGCGGGGAATCAAACCTGGTTCTCCAGATCAGAGTGCGCTTGTTCTTAACCACTACACCATGCTGGCTCTCTGAAAGGGAAGGGAGAGATGACCGAAAATCGGTGAGATGTTTGAGAAATCTGCTCTGCTCTCTGCCATAATCACGCAGACCAGGAAGGGTCTCAATTGAAGTCTATACAATGATTCATGGGGTAGAAAATGTTGACAGAGAGAAATTTTTTCTCTTTCTCACAATACTAGAACCAGGGGGCATACATTGGAAATGCTGGGGGGAAGAATTAGGACTAATAAAAGGAAACACTTCTTCACGCAACGTGTGATTGGTGTTTGGAATATGCTGCCACAGGAGGTGGTGATGGCCACTCACCTGGATAGCTTTAAAAGGGGCTTGGACAGATGTATGGAGGAGAAGTCGATCTATGGCTACCAATCTTGATCCTCCTTGATCTCAGATTGCAAATGCCTGAGCAGACCAGGTGCTCAAGAGCAGCAGCAGCAACAGAAGGCCATTGCTTTCACCTCCTGCATGTGAGCTCCCAAAGGCACCTGGTGGGCCACTGCGAGTAGCAGAGAGCTGGACTAGATGGACTCTGGTCTGATCCAGCTGGCTTGTTCTTATGTTCTTATGTTCTTATGTAAGGGCAGCCACCCTAGAAGCAGCCGGGGAAACATGCCTGTTCTCTTTCGCCCCCCCCCCCCTGTTTCCTGCATCGTTTTTGTGACAGCTCAATTTTTTTCCCGCTTGAAGGGCCCCTGGTACACAATGCCGCCTTTTGAAATGTAAAGGTTTTCAGCTGTCACAAAATTGCTACCCATCAAAACTCGCTTGACATGTGTTTAGCACGTCCTCTGCCAGCGAGCAGCAAGGCAAGCTCCTCCATGGAGGAGTCAGGCGATTCATCATTGATCATAACCAGAGCATTTCTCATTCATGCCCAGACAGATCACCGTGCTTGATCTTGGTGGGAGAAGGTGAAAAAAAAACCATGCCACTGCTGGCAAATGTTGTGTCTTAGTCCCTTCCTCTGCCAATCTGGTCCCAAATGTAGCTCAACATTGATGGAGGTTTCTTTGGCAAGGGCGACGAGGATGATTGAGGGACTGGAGCACCTTCCCTATGAGGAGAGGCTGCAGCGTTTGGGACTCTTTAGTTTGGAGAGGAGACGTCTGAGGGGGGATAGGATTGAAGTCTACAAAATTATGCATGGGGTAGAAAATGTCGACAGAGAGGAATTTTTCTCTCTTTCTCACCATACTAGAACCAGGGGGGCAGCAATGAAAATGCTGGGGGGAAGAATTAGGACTAATAAAAGGAAACACTTCTTCACGCAACGTGTGATTGGTGTTTGGAATCTGCTGCCACAGGAGGTGGTGATGGCCACTAACCTAGATAGCTTTAAAAGGGGCTTGGACAGATTTATGGAGGAGAAGTGGATCTATGGCTACCAATCTTGGTCCTCCTTGATCTCAGATTGCTAAGGCCTTAGCAGACCAGGTGCTCAGGAGCAGCAGCAGCAGCAGAAGGTCATTGCTTTCACCTCCTGCATGTGAGCTCCCAAAGGCACCTGGTGGGCCACTGCGAGTAGCAGAGAGCTGGACTAGATGGACTCTGGTCTGATCCAGCAGGCTAGTTCTTATGTTCTTATGTTCAAATGTAGCTCAAAGTCAATGGACGTTTCTTTGGTAAGGTTCCTCTGACCAATCTATTTCCTTTCCGTTCATTATTTCGATTCAGGAAAGAGGCTCGAGAGCGAAGAAGAAGTAACGAGAAACCGTCTATCAGAGAATCATCCATCCTTGGGTTTTCAGCGGAGGAGATGTTTTCTGATTACAAGGAGAACTTGACTGGCAACCTCATCTTCCCTTTCTGGAGACCCAAATGTTACCCGCATCTTGCACTGCATCCTCCCCATCCATCAAGATGTGATTCCGTTTCTATCCGTCAATGCAGCCGTGCAGAGCTGGGAGGCAGGTTTTTGGTTTCGCCTTTGGGTCTGCTTGCCGAAGCTTAAAATGCCACCCCCATTAACCTATATTCCCAGTCTGTGCAGTGATTTCCCCCACCAAGATCTTAGTGGGTCTCCCATGGCTGGAAGGGCTAGGATGGCTTCCCTGTTAGGCTCAGAGTTTGGGCAATGGATAATTGCTCCTGTGCAGGTCTGCACTACCTGCCTGCCCAGGTGTGTAGTCAGGAAGTTGCCTTCTACTGTATCTGACCCCCTTTTGCCTATCCTGGTAAGACTTATTCCCTTGAACTGGCAATGGGTCTCCTGGGCCATGTGTGGAGGTTTTTCACGCCACCTGTTCCACTGGCTGTTTTATGCTTTGTTCAGCAAACCAGCTTCAGATTTAAACTCGGGCAAAGAACCCTCAACATCAGTATTTACATCACAAGCCAGAAGTGGCAAAAGCTCTCCATTTCTTTGCTTATCTCCCAGAGCAGCACCAAGAAACTCTTTATGATGGATTACCATTCCATTTGTATCCTTTTGAGCTGACAATACCAGCCACTTATAAGTACCACCTTGATGTGCCATCTTTGCGGCTATTGGACTACCTCATTTCTGAACCAATGGCCAAAGGGACTTCTGGTATGAAATTACTCCAGACAACAAAGATGCTCCAGACAACGAAGCTCAACTGAGCAGTCCTGAGGGCTGCTCAAACCTCTCTGGATGAAGGAGAGAGCAGGAGAAAGCTGCATGAGCTCCAAGGGTGATCTCCTCTAGGTATAAGAACTCTCACTGTAGTGATTCCATGGGGTTGAGAAGCCGGAGCAAAGCATAAGAACATAAGAACAAGCCAGTTGGATCAGACCAGAGTCCAGCTCTCTGCTACTCACAGTGGCCCACCAGGTGCCTTTGGGAGCTCACCTGCAGGAGGTGAAAGCAATGGCCTTCTGCTGCTGCTGCTCCCGAGCACCTGGTCTGCTAAGGCATTTGCAATCTGAGATCAAGGAGGATCCAAATTGGTAGCCATAGATGGACTTCTCCTCCATAAATCTGTCCAAGCCCCTTTTAAAGCTATCCAGGTTAGTGGCCATCACCACCTCCTGTGGCAGAATATTCCAAACACCAATCACACGTTGCGTGAAGAAGTGTTTCCTTTTATTAGTCCTAATCCTTCCCCCCAGCATTTTCAATGGATGCCCACTAAGCAGCTTCACCATCTTGTCTAGTTTGAGCTGCCAATCTTCCTGTAGGAGAAAACATTCAAGCTGAGCACCTCTGAACAAATGAATGAAGATTGAAAAAGACTTGAAAGACAAATCCAACCACCGCTGCTGATAGACTAATGGAAAGCATAAGATTTTCCTAAAAGGTACACAACTGATGGAAAAAGGTAGATCTAATTTTATGAACTGATATGAAGTTAAAATAAAAAGGATTCCCAGTAGAAAAGACATTAGAGGGTTCTAAAAATTAGGAAGACTCTTGATCTTCTCTGTCTCCCAGATAGCAGGCTGGTAAAACAAAGACTAGAAAAGATGATCAATATGTCACCAGACAGAAAGGGGGAGGAAGGGGTTTGTGTAAAGACTTGACAAACTATAGTAAACAGTGGAAGCATTGACATCTACTTGGCGAAAATGGCAACTATATTTAAGAGTTCTATTATGGAAATTACAGAGCTGTCAAACAATTTGAAAACAATAACCACCAACTTGCAGAGTCTTAAAGTAGAAGTGGACTCATTGAAGGACAATGTTAATAAGAATTTACCAACAATGATGTCAGAGCTCCTGCAAGCATTCAAGAAATAAAGGTTGGTTTTCAAAAGATTGTACAACTGAAGGAAAATATGGAGAAAACTAAGACGGAAATGAAAAATCAAGAAAATAGTGGACTCATTCTGAAGCTAAATTTCAGGACCAAGCCATTCTTCATTTAGAATATTTCATTAAATAGAAAATTTGACAAAGATTTCCTCATCCTTAGTCAACTATTAAGATTAATAAGGTAGACTTGATGCTAAAGACTGAAAAAAATGTAGTCTCCTCAAAAAAATCAAAAGACAAAAGGATTGTGCAGAGATATTGCCATCTATTTCTCCTCCAAGAAAATGGTACAGGAAATTTTGGAAGTACACAGGGAATCAACAATCAAGACAGAAGACACAAACATCATGATGATGAGAGAGATATCTTTACAAGTTCTACAGAAAATGAAAGAATATGCCTTTTTGGTGGACATTTTAAAGAAAAACCAGATAAGATTTTCTTTTGGATCAAATGGGAAGCTTTGTTCTTTATCTACAAGGGACAAAAGCAGAGAATAACTTCTGTTAACAGCTGCTAAAAAGATCTTCAAGAAGATGAAAAAAGAGTTCTCTAAAAGCGGGCAGGCAGCTTAAATAAAGGGTGTGTTTGAATAAGATGCCATGCTAAGTCCTGCATAGTTTCAAATAGATTATCTTTTCAAGATTTCCAAAGATGGGATAGAAATGTAAAATATAAAGTGATGAGAAGAGAGATAATGGTGGAGGTAAACTTAAAGAGTTATTGAAATAACGTTAAATGTAATTTTAAATGTTGGGTTAATAAGTTAGGAACATAGGGGGGCTTTCCGCACTGACAGAGTTGTACTGGTTTCTATCTAGGTTCACCTCAGTGTATCCGCACTGCAACTGAGCTCAACGTTGTTTTGTCTCAGGTCCCCCCCCCCCTCAGAACTGTGACATCCCTGTCGCAGTTATGAACTGCACCTTTCTGCTGGAACAAGGTCGATGCCGCTTCGAAGCTTTGAAGTGCGGACACATCGAAACGACACCTCATCCGTTCAACAAATAAGGAGCCGCTTTTGTGGCATGCGCAGAACGGGAGAGTCGTGGTGGGCATGTAACTGTAAACTGTAAAAACTGTAAAAAAAAGAACGCTCCCGTTTCCCATGGTAACACAAGCGCCAATCACGATTGAGGAGCGAAACAGGCACCAAGATGATCCCGCCCACTTAGCTCAGTTCCAGGGGGCCAAGTAAGTTGCTGTGCAGACAGCCTGGAATCGCCCCCCACTGAAGGGAACCGAGTTGACCTTAGCTCCCTTCTGTAGTGCAGAAAGCCCCAGGGTGTGTTTTTTATGTTCTAGGAAAGGCTGAGTTTAAAAAGCTTTGATGTTGGGCTTGAGATTTTCATTTTTGTAAACAAGACAAAAAAAAAGGTCTGAAAATATTTTAACAGCAGTGTTTGTATGGGAAGTGATATAGTTTTATGTAGGTACAAGTTCTTATGTTTGCGGTATTGTCTTTATTTCAGTCTATTTTCTGGATGTAAATTAGGGTGGCTGGATTATCATTGTTCTTTTTCTTCCTTTTCTTCCTTTTGTATTAGTTTGTGTAGTTTTTAGATCTAAAATTTTAATACAAAATTAATTCATGAAATGAATCAATGGTCAAAGGATTTCATTCATTAAGGAAGTTTTATTCCTTGGCTGTTCTGGCAAAAGGCAGGACTGGTGAGTGCCCCTCTGTGTCTGCAAAGTACCCCCTATGTCAGTGGTGGCGAACCTATGGCACGGGTGCCAGAGGTGGCACTCAGAGCCCTCTCTATGGGCACGCACAAACAGAGTGCCCCCCCACACATCTAGGCTGGCCTGGGCTGCTGGGCTCGATTATTAGCATTAAACCTAAGACCTAGTTTTGGGGAAGCAGTGTAGGTAATCCTGTTAAGTGTTATTAAACCCCACTGATTTTCATGCGAAGAACGAAAGCACGATCCTTTACCTGGGAGTATGCTCTGTTGCTGGCAATGGGGCTTTCTTCTGAGTAAACCCTCCTAGGGTCGTGATTCACCCGTTGGAAGAGTTGCATGGTTGCTTCAAAGCAAAGCCACCGATTACCACCAAGCTTACTCCTGAGTAACGCATGCCTTGGAGCCAACCGTTTTTTAAGAACATAAGAACATAAGAACAAGCCAGCTGGATCAGACCAAAGTCCATCTAGTCCAGCTTTCTGCTACTCGCAGTGGCCCACCAGGTGCCTTTGGGAGCTCACATGTAGGATTTCTAAACTAGGTTTTCTAAACTAAAACCTCAGTATTCAGGTTAAATTGCTGTGTTGGCACTTTGCGATAAATAAGCAGGTTTGGGGTTGCAATTTGGGTACTCAGTCTCGAAAAGGTTCGCCATCACTGCCCTATGTAGTGTCTTGAGGGACGCCATTAGGCATTCACACCCTACAAATATACACCAAAATAAAGAGTGCCGCAAAAGACAAAGCTAGGGATAAAACGGTACAAAGCCATAGGAAAGGGCTTGCTGTACCAATATAATGCTGGGACAGGAAGCAAACTCACAAATTCAATATTTAGTTAGAATACCTTCATGCTGCCACTCCTGGGAATTTGCCAGAGGGGGATTGAAAAATTTAACATAAGAACTGTTGATGAAAACCCAGCATTTCAAACCCAGCCAGGGCATAAAAACACATACCCATGAGCAGCTTAACATTAATTTTAAAAGGCTAAAGACACACTATAAAAATGGTGTTATCATTGCCCATCAAAAAGACCAGGTAAGTACCCCAGCCACTGCTGATGCCAGATGGATCAGACTCCAAGCCATTAGGGGGCAGCACATTGCTCCACAGTCCTCTGTCCATGGTCCTGATGCCTCATACATTCACTGCAAGGCAGGGTTCCTCAATCATGATTCTGAAAGAGGTCACTAGGGCTTCCTTGAAAGATCACGATTTAAGCAGAGGTGAAACAAAAATCTAGCTACAACTCTTTCTGAGCTCTCTGGCACTGCAGTGTAGGACTGTGTTTATTTCGTTAAATCCATTATTAATTTTTGACACAAGAAGGAATAGCTCAGAAATTCAGCCCTTGACTATAAATGGAGATCAAGTAGAGCGGGTGGCTAGTTTTAAATTTCTGGGCGTTATGATTAAAGAGGACTTGACCTGGGGCATACAGACTGCTGCAGTGGTTAAGAAGGCCCAGCAAAGACTGTACTATCTGAGACTTTTACGGAAACAACAACTGAATGGATCCTTTTACCGCTGTGCTATAGAGAGTGTCTTAACCGACTGCATCTGTGTATGGTTCTCCAGTTGCACAGGGGCAGATAGGAAGGCGCTCCAAAGGGTGATCACTACTGCACAGAGGATTATCGGCTGCCCTCTCCCCTCCTTGGAAGAACTCTATAATTCCCGAAGCCTAAAGAAAGCCCAAAATATTCCGAGAGACCCATCTCATCCAGCACACTCCCTTTTTGAACGGTTACCATCCGGCAGATGATACAGATCTATCAAAACTAGGACAAAGAGGCTTAGAGACAGCTTCTACTCTAGAGCTGTGGCTATGCTAAACTCCGTGGATTCGTGTTGATGTGTTTGGGGCTGTGTAGGGATGGGTGGAGGAAGGGGAAATTGAGGATGGGGCATGAGTCTGAAAATGTGTGCATCGAGGAATGCTGCTGTAAATTTTGTTGTTTGTGCACAGGAGCGTGGAAACACATCTGGTTCACCAAATAAGCCTCTGTAACTCAGACGGAGCGGTGAGGAATCAAACCTAGTTCTCCAGATTAGAAACTACCTGCTCTTAACCACTACACCATGCTGATTTCTGGAGGAAACAATAGTGCAATCACCAGAGAAAATCACTATGGAAACAACTGATAAACTGACTGAAGGCAAAAAGAAAATTATCATCAAAGTCTGCACAATCAAATGAGGAAAGACAACGGCTGCCAGTATTGAGAACTGTGCTCCAAACAGACCTGGCACCCATAATGAGGAATGTGAACGAGGCACTGATGACAATTGAAATAACTTCCATCAAACAAACCAATCAGCTCATGTACAGTACAGTTGTAGTGGTCACAAGAGTCTTGGGCATTGAAACACCTAGATCCAAGATAAATCAAACATCAAAGTGGAAACTTCAACTGGAAAAGAAGATCAAAAAGCTAAGATCAGATGCAAGTAGCCTGAAAACTATAAAGGAACAAAGACTAAGGAATTGCAAGATCACGAAGGAACTAATTAGAAGGTAGACACTGGAAAAATTGAAGAAGCACTGGAGATCACGAAACTACAAACAACAGCCACAGTGAGAAAAATGGAAAGATATGAAGAAAGTATTGTTCAATGCAGGCAAAATCAGCAATTTCGATCAGACCAAAGGCATTTCCACCAAAGCCTCAACATAAATAACTGTGTGGAAAGCAAAAAAATGGAGAAAATGCAACTCTTCGGTTTTGCGAAGATCCGTAGGAAAATGAGAAGGATTGCAACAGGAAGGCGCAGTGGATGAAATATTTTGAGAAAGATGTTGGCCAAAAACAAATGCAAGAGCTGGAAATAACAACTGATATGATAGCAAATTGAAGCAAGAAAGTGAAAAAATTGGACGGCACCAGGACATGATCAATTGCACGGCTTCTGGCTCAAATACCTAACCAGTTTGCATCCGGCAATGGCCAAGTAGTTCAATGAAGCCATGCAAAATGGTGAAATCGATCAATGGCTAACAACTAAGAACATAAGAACATAAGAACTAGCCTGCTGGATCAGACCAGAGTCCATCTAGTGCAGAACTCTGCTACTCGCAGTGGCCCACCAGGTGCCTTTGGGAGCTCACGTGCAGGAGGTGAAAGCAATGGCCTTCTGCTGCTGCTGCTCCCGAGCACCTGGTCTGCTAAGGCATTTGCAATCTGAGATCAAGGAGGATCAAGATTGGGAGCCATAGATCGACTTCTCCTCCATAAATCTGTCCAAGCCCTTTTTAAAGCTATCCAGGTTAGTGGCCATCATCACCTCCTGTGGCAGCATATTCCAAACACCAATCACACGTTGTGTGAAGAAGTGTTTCCTTTTATTTGTCCTAATTCTTCCCCCCAGCATTTTCAATGAATGCCCCCTGGTTCTAGTATTGTGAGAAAGAGAGAAAAATGTCTCTCTGTCAACATTTTCTACCCCATGCATAATTTTATAGACTTCAATCCTATCCCCCCTCAGACGTCTTCTCTCTAAACTAAAGAGTCCCAAACGCTGCAGCCTCTCCTCATAAGGAAGGTGCTCCAATCCTTCAATAATCCTCATTGCCCTTCTCTGCACTTTTTCTAGCTCTTCGATATCCTTGAGATGCGGCGACCAGAACTGAACACAGTACTCCAAGTGTGGTCGCACCACGGCTTTATATAAGGGCATGACAATCCTTGCAGTTTTATTATCAACTCCTTTCCTAATTATCCCCAGCATAGAGTTTGCCTTTTTCACAGCTGCCATGCATTGAGTTGACATTCCCATGGAACTATCAACTAAGACGCCCAAATCCCTTTCCTGGTCAGTGACTGATAGCACTGACCCCTGTAGCATGTATGGGAAGACATCCTTGTTTCAGAAAGATCCAGCCAAAGGAGCAGCACCTGGAAACTACAGGCCAATAACATGTTTACCCACAATGCTCAAACTGCTCACTGGCATAATAGCAGATAACATCATGGACTACTAGGAAGCAAATAGCATCCCGCCAGTGGAACAAAAAGGGAACAAAAGAAGGAGGCGGGGTACAAAAGATTAACTCCTGATAAATAAAAGGATAATGGAGAACTGCAAGAATCGAAGAACGAATTTACTTGTAGTGTGGATCAAATATAAGAAGACATCTGACTCACTGCCTCATAGTTGGATCACGAAATGCTTGGAAACTATTAGCGATGAGTCAGAGGAGAACTGAACTGACAGTTGGAAATAAAAACTATGGCTCATTCCGCACATGCAGAATAATGCACTTTCAAACTGCTTTCAGTGCTCTTTGAAGCTGTGCGGAATAGCAAAATCCACTTGCAAACAGTTGTGAAAGTGGTTTGAAAACGCATTATTTTGCATGTGCGGAAGGGGCCTATGGAACAGTCAACATCAAGTGAGGAATTTCCCAAGGTGATTCACTACCACCCTTACTGTTTATCATCACCATGATTCCACTAACAGTGATTTTAAAGGAAACAAAGTTGGGGTGTCAAATGTTGAAGATTCTCACATTTGCTGTACATGGATGATTTGAAACTCTACTGGAGATCAGACACAGAAATTCAGGCACTCGTGAGCACAGTACGAATATTCAGCACAGACAATTCAGTGAAGTTTAGCCTGGAAAAGTGCGCTATCGTGGTGATAAAGAGGGGCAAGATCATTGAGGGTGATGGCATAGAAATACCTGATGGCCAACTCATCAAGTGCAATCAAAAGGAAGCCTATAAATACCTGGGCATTTAGCAGCTGGATAACATCAAGCAGAGGCCAGTGAAGACTGTGGTCAGCAGAGAATGAAGAAGAAGAAGAAGAAGAAGAAGAGGAAGAAGAAGAGGAAGAAGAAGAGGAAGAAGAAGAGGAAGAAGAAGAAGAAGAAGAAGAGTAGTAGAAGTAGTAGTTTGGATTTATATCCCCCCTTTCTCTCCTGTAGGAGACTCAAAGGAGCTTACATTCTCCTTTCCCTTTCCCCCTCACAACAAATACCCTGTGAGGTGGGTGGGGCTGAGAGAGCTCCAAAGAACTGTGACTAGCCCAAAGTCACACAGCTGGCATGTGTGGGAGTGCACAGGCTAATCTGAATTCCCCAAATAAGCCTCCGTAGCTCAGGTGGCAGAGCGGGGAATCAAACTTGGTTCCTCCAGATTAGAATGGCCGATCTTAACCTTACTATGTCAGCCAAGCACCCTACTAGAAGGTCAGGAAAATTTTGAAATCCAAATTAAATGGTGGGAATACCATCAAGGCCAACAACACCTGGGCTATACCTGCCATCAGGTACACTCAGGCTGATTTGGATGCATTGGATAGAAACACCCAGAAACTTATGACAATGCAGTATGCCTTATGCCCACGTAGTGATACCGATAGACTATACCGTCCCGGAAATCTGGCAGCAGAGGGTTACGGCAAATAAAGCAAATAGTGGAAGAGGAGAAACAGGCACTGGCTGTTTATGTGAATGAAAAGTCAAGAACAGGCAATGATTGATGTGAAAACAGGGATTTACTGAAAGCCCAGAGAACCAGGCAGGAGTACAGAAAAAACATGATTAAAATGAGGACGGAAAACTGGCACAACAAAGCATTGCACAGCCAATTTCTGGAGAACATCAAGGTGGACACTGAAAAGACCTGGCTGTGGTTGACAACTGGAACTCTGAAAATGGAAACTGATTCACTGATTTTAACCAGTCAAGAGCAATCAATCAGGACAAATATGATCAAGGCCAGAATAAAAAAATCCTCAGAAGATGCAAAGTGAAGAAGGAAACTGACAAAACTGTAGATCTTCAGCTGCTGCAAAAAAGGTTGCCCAGACTGAATACAAATAGAGATACAACTCAGTGGCCAAGATGATCCACTGGTATTTATGCAAGAATTGCTACATCAGGACAGCTAAATACTGGTGGGAACATTGTCCAGAGAACGTGACGGAAAATGAGAAGGTCAAGATCTTGTGGGCCTTTCAAATCCAAATGGCCAAAGTGTGCATAACACACTGGACATCCCAGTGATTGAGGACAAGAAAGTGACCATCGTCAACACAGCAGTACCTGCTGACAACAGGGTCATTGAAAAAGAACATGAGAAGGTCACTAAATACCATGATTTGAAAATCGAGATTCAGAAACGATGGCACTAACCAGCTGAGGTTGTCCCAGTGGTACTGGAGCCCTGGGCACCATTCCAAAAAAAACGATGGCTGTACTTGAAACACCTTCAAATTGACAGAAATCCACATCTGTCAGATTCAGAAGGTAACCCTGCTGGAATCTGCTCGAATATTACGCTGATACATTACAACGTCCTAGCCTCTGGGTGAGGCTTGAATTGTAATGAAAGACAAATGACCAGCTAAAGATCTGGCAGCTGCGATATTATACAAAATTAAAGAATAACAGCTAGAATTGGGATGCTGCACATTTCACCACGGGTGTGTTTGACAGCTACATGAGCCAAGTTTTACGGTGTCCGAGCTGACCACCCAATCCGTGGGGTTCACGTTTAAAAGTGACGGATGCTGGACAAGGTGCATTTTAAGTGGGTTTTTGGGTGGGCAAAGATGCTGTGGAGTCAAACTGACTGACAGTCACTAAGACCCTCCTGAGAGGAAAATCAAGGAGTAGGATTTTATTAAAAACCCTGCATTTATTTATGATGGATTAATATATGTGACTAATTCATTTTTTTTAAACAATTTACCTGTTGAGCAGAGGAATTATGCAGCAGAAACGGAGGAGGGTAATCCTGCTCGTTCAGGCTAGGAGAGAATGCAGACACACAAAAGGGTCCCAAAATAATATTTTGTTTATTTATTTATTACACTTATATATCGCCCTCCCCCGGAGGGCTCAGGGTAATAGAATAATAATATAATAGATAATAGAAAACTATAGATAATAGAAACTATAGATTTGCTCCAAAGTCTTTATTTCGAAACGAGTGGGAAACATCAGCAAAGACGAAACTGATGATCCCGCGCAAAACTACTTGTCTATATTTGCCAAAGTTTCCTCATTTCACCCCGTGATAGCTAAACGTGGCTCACCTAATTCCCACTACAGTAATTGTCAGGTTGGGAACGCTTTCTACACGGCCACATCTGATAAGATCGGCTCATCCGGCCTAGCCAAGGCCGCCAGCAAAGGAGAGTTGTGAGAACTGGATCCCTTCAGAGAAGAAAGCAACACAGTTCCCTTTGCAATGCCCCCCCCCACCCCCAATCAGGCTCAGGCCTGACACAGGTCAGCAAACAGATTATGGAAAATCTCTTCGTTCGCAATTGATAAACAGGATGTGAGACAAACAGGCAGGTGTTTGAGCGTTCTTAATCAGAACTGGGGGGGGGGCAGTTTGGCAAAGCCGAACAAATCCGCCCCGAATATCTTTCTGATCTAACCCTAACCCTAACCCTAACCCTAACCCCCCCACCCCACCCCTGAATGGCAGCAAAGGGAGCCAAAACATCCGAATCCCGAATCGTGTGAATATTTTCAGCTTGATTTGGGCTGCTGCTTTGGCTTGCTGACCTTTTGGTTTAGGAATATTCTGGGGGGAGGATTCCATCTTCCCCTCCTGTCTCCCCCTTTCCTCTCCCCCCATCTTACTTACTTACCTGCTGGTCCTGGAGACCGACAAATAACTCCCCACCATTGCTGGCTCTAGGCCAGTGGCGAATCTGCCAGGGGGACATGTGTGGTCACCTGCCCCTGGGCGCCACTCATGTGATCATGTGGGGGGTGCAAAAATGCCCCCACAACACCTCACCCCCCCTGCCCGGCACAAAACTTACAGCAGCCCAGCTCCCCATGCACCGCCTGGTCCCGGGAGTCTGGCCTGTGCGGGGAGTGGTGCTTGAGCCCCCTACTGGCCTCCTGCTCTGGCCCGGTGGAACTTTCCCTGCTCCTGGGACAGGCCCAATGCTGCTGTACAGCACTAGAGGTGGGAAGAGGCCGCATCACCCCATATGTCCCTGTACGGCCTCTCCGTTCGGTTGAGGCCAATTTACTGGTGGTCCCTGGCTCCTCAATGATGCGGCTGGCCTCCACGCGGGCCAGGGCCTTTACGGCTCTGGCCCCGGCCTGGTGGAACACTCTTCCTCCAGCGGTCCGGGCCCTGTGGGACCTTGGCGAGTTCCGTGGGGCCTGTAAGACGGAGTTGTTTCACCGGGCCTTTGGAGGGACCAGCCGCTGAAGGTGCCCCCCTCCTTTTTCGGCTCTTAATATCTAAGCCTTTTCCATCTAATGGGACTCGCTGTTCTCTCCCTTGTGGGGAGGATGTAAAATTAGGGTTTGCTGGACGCCTCTTGTTATTTTTACTTCTGTTTTTTAAAGGTTTTAACTATATTTATACTTGTATCGAGATTTTATGTTGTACACCGCCCGGAGCCCCTCGAGGATGGGGCGGTATAAAAGTTTAAATAAATAAGTAAGTAAGTAAGTAAGTAAGTAAGTAAGTAAGTAAGTAAGTAAGTAAGTAAGTAAGTAAGTAAGTAAGAGGCGGGCACAGAGGCCGCCAGTCCAGTCCCGGCAGCAGGGAAAGTTCTCAGCTAAGTGGGGCCGGGTGGGGGGTTTTGTATGGAATCAGACAATCTTCCATTAAGGTCAGTATCGTCTACTCAGGCTGGCAGCCGCTCTCTGGAGTCTGAGACAGAGAAAGGTCTTTCACATCAGTGACAACCTGCCAGGGATTGAATTGTGACCTTCCGCGTGCCAAGCAGAGGCTCTTCTATTGAGCCCCAGCCCCTCCCCCAGTTAGCAGAGGACGGCATTAAGGAAGGTCTGTGTGAGGTCTCGAACCTTGAATCAATAAACAGACTCTGCATGGTATTGTCGAAGGCTTTCGCGGCCGGATTCTACTGGTTCTGGTGGGTTTCCCGGGCTGTGTGGCCGTGGTCTGGTGGATCTTGTGCCTAACGTTTCGCCTGCATCTGCGGCTGGCATCTTTTGCGATTCCCTTTATTCAGAAATAATTCCCCCCTCCTGTTTTCCCAAAGAATGTTAGAAAGGGTTACTGCAGAGCCAAGGTACCCCAAGGTCGGCGACAGATAGAGACCCATGGGAGAAGAAGTTTCAGGGGTAAGCTTAGTTATCTACATAGCATGTGTGAAGCCACAAAGCAGAGATCAAGGGAAGAACGCCCTGTCACAGCAGTGGTAACACACAGCAAGCTGCTTACAAATATCTCGTAGTGATTACACTGAGGTAAGAATGCATCTCAATCAACTAGATACAATCACAACAATATATTTTGTAACAACTCCCGTATATACTTGTGTATGAGTTGACCCGTGTATAAGTCGAGGCACCTAAGCAATCTTTGGAGCATTGCCCTTTTAAGAAAATCATAGAGACACCCTGCCCGAGCAGCAGCTTCCCTGAAGCCGAGCCTCAGGGCCTGCAAAGAAAGGAAAAGATGAGTGAGTGAGTGAGTGAGTGAGTGAGTGAGTGAGTGAGTGAGTGAGTGAGTGAGTGAGTGAGTGAGTGAGTGAGTGAGTGAGTGAGGGGGACAATGGGCGGCGGCAGCGCAGTGGCGGGTGGCTCATGTATAAGTCGAGGAGGGCTTTTTCGGCACCAAAAATGTGCTGAAAAAGTTGACTTATACACGAGTATATACGGTACTTTGAGCTAGGAATGCACCTCAATCAACGAGGTGGGTCTGGGTACCTGGCTACATCTGCTTCAGCATTGGATTTCCAGAAGACTGAAGAACCAGATGACCTCAAGGCCCAGCTTTTTGCCCTCCTGCCCATACAGCGTCCATGCCGGATTCATGCTCACCTTTTCTGGAATACCTGCAAGGAAGGAAGGATGGGGGAAGCGACAGGTGGGCATTCAGCCAAAGTGCCCGCCAGTTTCCCCCGCGGCTCCCATCATCTGCAGCTCCCAGCATCTCCTCTAACCTTCCCCGTGGCTTCAACTGCGGTGAATTCAAAAGACAGTCTGCCTCAGTTTTAATTTTCTCCGAGCCAGGCGATCTCTCGCTGCAGCCTCCAGGGTTATCATCGGGAAGCCGATCCTCCCCTTTCTACTCCTTTCGCCACATTATCGGGCAATGAATACCTGCCTCCAGGTAGAGATTTGATGTGTAATTATATTTACTTATTACGAGTTGTCTCCTGCAGCTGTGCTCTGCTCGGCTAATGGGGGCGCCGTCCTCTGATGCAAGAGGTGAGCTGAATTGTGGCAGGATACCTTATCTGAGGATATCATTTGCAGATAAACTGGGCTCACAAACTGCCTTAGGTCGATTCCGCACTTGCGTTATCGACCTAAGTTCGAGATGCGTTTGACCTAAGTGCTCCGCACAACCACTGGGATCGACATGGTTTTGTACCAGCTTCGCCCCGCGTAATGGTCAAATTTCTGACTCCAGTTGGGAACTACTACTTTTTCAGGGAGCCACGCTCGAACTCAGCTCAATTCCAGTAAAGCGTGGAATCTCTGGTGCCAGGAGTCCCCCATTCAGCCAATCACAGCTGAGTGTTTCGGGCATGTGTACAGCCTGAAGCAGGAGCAGCAGTGGCGCCATAGTTAAGAGGAGGTGCACTCTAATGTGGAGAACCGAGTTTGATTCCCCGCTCTGCCGTTTGAACTGTGGAGGCTTATCTGGGGAACCAGATTAGTCTGTGCACTCCCACACACAGCCAGCTGGGTGACCTTGGGCTAGTCACAGTTCTTCGGAGCTCTCTCAGCCCCACCTACCCCACAGGGTGTTTGTTGTGGGGAGAGGGGAAGGGAAAGGAGATTGTAAGCCCCTTTGAGTTTCCTTATGGGAGAGAAAGAGGGGTATAAATCTGTCCGTCCGTCCGTCGTCGTCGTCGTCGTCCTCCCCCTCCCCCTCCTCCTCCTCTTCTTCCTATTCTTTACCTCCTCCTACTACTACTACTAATACTACCACTTTGTCATGTTCTTATTATAACACCTGGTATTCTTTATTTCTTTCCCTGTCTGTACTCTTTGAAAGCATTACAAAAGTTTCTTTAAAAAGACACCAGCATTCCAGCATGACTCATTCTGTATTCTTCCCCATGATCCTCCGCAGAGAATGCAAGTTCTCCTCCCCCAGACATCGGACTGAATTTTATTCCGCACACAAGCCTTTTGCAAGTAGAATGAGAGTAGCTCAGCATGCCGCAGCACTTCAGAAGAGAGCTCTTGTCCTCCTCTTAACTTTGCCTGGCTTTGGCCCAGAACAAAACAGATACCGAAAATTGCCTTTTAAGCACCCCTTCTCCAAAAGGAAGGCTAATTGGAAAAATCAAGCAGGGGCAATCTCGGCTTCTTGCTCACGGCACTCGGAACCTGCTCTCCAAAATCAGCTCTTTTGCCAAAGATGGAGATAAAACAGTTTGCTCCAATGAAACTACATGGAAATGATGACAGAAAATGTAAAGTTATTTCCACAGGGGTGTGTGAACAGGGGGGTATGTGCCCGGGTGTCAGGGGGATTGTTTCTAGGTCGGGGTGCCCAACTCTGGCGCTTCAGGTGTTCATGAACTACAATTCCCATCAGGCCATGTCAGCAGGGGCTGATGGGAATTGTAGTCTACAAACATCTGAAGCGCCAGAGTTGGACACCCCTGACCTAAGTGATTGAGATCCATTCCTAACTCAATGTAATTGCTACAAGGTGTATGTAACCAGGCTGCCCTATGTTACCACTGCCATTCTGGGGCATTCTTTCCTTGATCTTTACTTTATGGCCTCACACCCTGAGTAGATAACTAGACTTCCCCTAACACTCTGGATTGTTTCTGTTCTCTTGTGGGGCTGGGATACCAGGTGGCTTCTTCTTTTGCATCCTCTGAAGATGCCAGCCACAGACGCAGGCGGAACGTCAGGAGAAAATATTGCTGGAACACGGCCATAACAACCCAGAAAACCCACCACATTCTAGGAAGTGTAATTTTTTATCTGGGTTTTGTTGCTCCTTCCTGCCTTCCCCGGTTCACCCAATAGCATTTCCCCCCACTCTTCTGGCCATCAGTCATAAGGGTTTTTTGTGTGGATGGGTGTTTTTTTTTAACACTGCTGGTCTAACACTGGAGCAAGGGATCTGGGGGGCGGGGAGAGGAGTTTTTAGGAAAACAACAAGGCGTGAAGGATTTAAACTTTTGCCCCGTTGGACTGGAAAGAATACTTTAGATAAGAAAAAAGGACTCTTTAAAAGTAAAATAGTGGAGGCAAAAGGGGTTCTGCTAGGGTGGTTCATTTATTGTGTACGTATGTAAAGACTATAAGACTCTTCTCCTCCCCTATTATCCATGTGATAGTTTAGTCTTACTGGGCGGAGCTCTTGATTTCAGTTTCTTGTTCTTGTGGCTAATACTAATGCAAATAAAAGGTGTTTTGGACCCGGTTCATAGAATCATAGAGTTGGAAGAGACCCCTAAGGGGCATCCAGTCCAACCCCCTGCAATGCAGGAATACACAATTAAAGCACTCCTGTCAGATGGCCATCCAGCCTCTCTTTAAAAACCTCCAAAGAAGGAGATTCCACCATTCTGCGAGGTAGTGCATTCTGCTGTCGAACAGCCCTGACTGTCCGAAAGCTTCTCCTGATGTTTAGGTGGAATCTCTTTTCCTTTGAACCCATGACTCCTGGTCCTAATCTCTGGAGCCGCAGAAAACAAGCTTGCTCCCTCACCAACATGACATCCCTTCAAATATCTAAACAGGGCTATCATGTCACCCCTTAACGTTCTCTTCTCCAAACTAAACATCCCCAGCTCCCTAAGTCTCTCCTCGTAACGAATGGATTCCAGACCTTTGGATATCCTCCTCTGGACCCGTTCCAGCTTGTCAATATCCTTCTTGAACTGCAGTGCCCAATTGTGGTTGTCTCTGCTGAATGGACCTGAGAAATGAGGGAGTACTCTCGCCCGATCTCTTGAGTAAAGACAAAACTGCGGGAAAATCCCATTACGAAGCACATAGCCTCAAGGCAAGCAGGAAGCGCACAAAAGCTTGGAGACTATTTAGTGCACACTGTAGGGATGAGCTGCTGACCCAGCAGCATCGTAAGTAGAGCGCCGGGATGCCAGCGCTCCTACGATCTTCTGGTCGCACCGCTCCCCCGCCCCTCACCCCCCGATGAGTCACAGGTCATGAACTGCCTGGCTCACAACCACCAGGTGTCCCGTACAAAGGGACAATGGGCCCTTGCCCCCGGGTCAGGATTAGACCCAGACGCTGATGCTTCCTCCCGCACGTACCAGCCAGGTGAGATCATGCATCACATGATGATCTCTCAGTCTCCCGCTCTCCCGCTCTCCCGGTTTCCCCCCGGACCGCCCTTCTACATGCCCCCACTAGAACCCTAATAAAAGGTGCCAGGTACTAGCACGCGGTAGAGTCGCCAGGACCACGGACCCCCGCGATCCCGCTGCTGGCGCTCTCCACCAGATGATATCTCCGCGTCTCGTCTCGTTCTTACGCTGACTCCGCGGGCACGACTACAAGCGGAACTCATTTACAGGATACAGCTCTAGAGGGGAGAGCCGAGAAGAGTCATGTTAGCTTATTTTTTATTATTGTTTCATTTATCCCCTTCCAGGCTCGGGATAGTTTCCAACGATAATTGTTAGCGTAGTAAAATCGAATACAATAAAATGACCATAATAAATACCAGAAAAATCAAACCATATAATTTCTAGATAGTCCGAATGGCAATAGCGTATCTGGTAAACAATATGCATTAGAGGGTTGGAGGATATGGGAAGATCGTAGGAGAACTGTGGGGTGGTCTGAGGAGGGCCTACAGAAGAAGAAGAAGAAGAAGAAGAAGAAGAAGAAGAAGAAGAAGAAGAAGAAGAAGAAGAAGAAGAAGAAGAAGAAGAAGAAGAGTTGGATTTATATCCCCCCTTTCTCTCCTGCAGGAGACTCAAAGTGGC
>NC_059426.1:181271124-181286960 GCF_021028975.2 Sphaerodactylus townsendi
GCTGGGGCTGCCCTATAACCAGGTCAGCGGTTTGCTGCCTGGGGGCCAGGATGTGCTCTGTTATGCTCGCCCAGCTTCAAAGTTTTGTTATATGTTAATAAATTTGGGCTGCGGCCGATTTCTTTTCCAACAAGTATGTGTCAGTGTCTTTGATGGAACGAGTCTCCACACATCCCCATGCAAATCGCGCCCCAGGCTTCAGCCTGGAGGCGCCATTGCAAGGGGGGAGGAACGAGTGGAAGCCTCCTTCCCCGCCGGCCGACTGAGGCTGTCACGTGGCCGGGTGCCGGCACGTGACAGGGGCCTTGAGCAGCCTATAAAGGGCTGCGTCGGCGGGGACCGGCCTCTTCGAGGCCGGCTGCTTTCAAAGGCCCTCCCTCCACTCCCAATTTGAAGGATTATTGGGGTTCTTTATTGTGTTGTATATTGTCGCAGTTCACTGGGCGGTTTGGGCATAAGAGCACATCCTATTTTGGGAAGGCAGTAGCTTGCATGCCGGACCTTCCCATGGGGGGCCTCCATATGAGGTCCGTGGTGGCGATAGAGCTCTGGAAGACAAGCCTTGGGGCCGTGCCAAGAGCTACAGGAAGGGGTGTCTAAATTGGGTTTGCGTCCATGTGGCATCTAGTAACTTCCTGTTCCGGTTCCCTCGGGGGATGTGCCGGACAGGGGTTCTGTCCGAAGGGCCTAAGGGGTCAGCTGGGGCTGCCCTATAACCAGGTCAGCGGTTTGCTGCCTGGGGGCCCGGATGTGCTCTGTTATGCTCGCCCAGCTTCAAAGTTTTGTTATATGTTAATAAATTTGGGCTGCGGCCGATTTCTTTTCCAACAAGTATGTGTCAGTGTCTTTGATGGAACGAGTCTCCACACATCCCCATGCAAATCAAAAAGAAAACGGGGTACTTTGGAGACAGTCACTCCAAAAACAAAATGCGCTGCATTAACCGCTTATTATTATTGTAAGGAACACACAACACTAAAGTGCGTACAGTGAAATAAAGTGCAAAAACAAATTGTGCAAAACACTGCTATACAATATGATATAGCACATGAATTACAATTGCAGCTTTTGGTTGTTGTCTTCAGAATGTCCTCTTATAGTTTCAGTCCATGTTCATAATTTTCAACGGGACAAAATCTTGTTCTCAAAGACTACCACCAGGCTTCAATATGCTGCATGCTGCTATAACGTATGGAATTATATAGGAGTGTTTTGCACAGTTTGTTTTTGTACTTTATTTCACTGTATGCACTTTAGTGTAGTGTGTTCCTTACAATAATAATAAGCGGTTGATGCAGCACGTTTTGTTTTTGGAGTGATTATCAATGTTGCATCTGTTGAGGGACTTTGAGACTTTGAGAGACAGCTCAGCTCTGTTGAGACTTTGGAGACAGCTCAGGTTAAAAACATGTACTTTTTAAATGAAAAGTTTCTTATAAATTGGTCCCTCTACCTGGTTTTCCCAGGATAACATATCATAAAGTATGTATGTTTCAAGTTCATACCTAATTAAAATTGTTTTAATGTTTTTAGGGTGATTCTGCACCCCAGTAATACCCATGCATTAGTATTTAGTATTCTTTCAGAAATAAATGAAAGTTCTTTGTGGATACTGAACGTATATTATTTACTATGAATGTATTTTAAAATGAAGACAAAATACTATAACATTCTGTTAAAAATGTATAAAGTTGTTAGCTTTCATTTAAAAAAATACATAAATATATCCAAAGTACTTAGAATACATTTGCAACAGAAATACATACCAAAGTACTTAGAACAGTAAATCAGCAGACATGGCAAGAAACTAGACCAAGCCATGATGGTTTATTTAGATAAGGCTAAAGCCACTGCCCCTTTAAAACCTTTCTTTCCTGAGTTTCTGGTTTATCTCTTAAGCTCTACATTCAAAGGAAGCATGTAATGAGGAGAATTTATTGTCAGCTGTTCTCAGAGCTTTGAATTCAGTTCTAAAGCCTTGAAAGACAGCTGCCCTCAAAGTCACAGAGCATTCCAGTTCATCCGGTCATACTGCAATTAAGTTCAGCAAGGTTAAAAGACAAAATCCGTGAGGAAAATATATTTTATTATTTGTTACTGTTTTAATGGGAATGATTCAATAGTTTGCTAGTTTTTTCACAGTTTTTTGAATGGCACTGCAGTATTTGCTCCTAATTCACATTGGGGAGACTAATTCACATTCACATTGTTGCATGCATGCTACACAAGGCCAACCCAAGGCTTCAGGATGATCTGACCTTGGGTATTCAAGCTATTCCCATCCACACAGTAGGGAGTTAGGGAGGAAAAAGAACGTCTCATGCAACAATGAGATAAGGCATGGAGGTTGCATACGCTCTTCTCAGCACATGCATGGTAGTGGGAAGCATGCATTGCCTAGTTTTAAAAAAAGGGCTGTCCCTTCAATAGAGGCTTAAGTTTATATTAATGTATGGAAATAGGTTGCTGAATGTTCAAGGCATAATATCACTTATTATGCCTCTGTTAAAGAATCAGGGCATTTTATCTACAGATTTTTGCAATACCATTACCCATCTGTTTCCAGGCTCCATTTAAACACAGATTCTTACAAGGCCCTCAATGTTCTGGGGCTTCAAGAAGTGCATCCTCCCATATTCTCGAGCCCACCAGTTGAAATATCTCTTCCAACTCCTCCTCTCTGTGCATGTGATTTCACAGGTGAGGTGGGTGGAAAATAGAGACAGAACATTTTTAATGGTGGATTTTGGAATGGCCCGCTTGTGGCTTACCTGTAATGTATCATACAGTCTTTTAGGAGCCAAGACAAAACATTTTTTATGACCCAAGCTCTTAACTACGGGGTTGTTGTTGTTTGTATTTGTTTACCTTTTTAGCTCCTTCTAGTATGAAATTTGAATTATAGACATCTTTAGGGTACTTGAAGGCTGTTTTATGCAGTTTTAAATTACTTGATTTTAATGGCTTGTTTTGTGGTATTGCTTTTACCTGCTGTAGCAGGGATTGGAATGCTCAGACTCTCTTTCTGGAGTCTGCCTCACTCCAACTCTCCCCAGAGGAAAAAAAATTAAGCCCCTGACAAAAATGGAGGGAAACTCTGTGAGAGAGTTTTGGCTTTTATGCAGCCAGACACCACCCTTTGTAGACACACAGGAAAATAGACTGGAACCTTTTGGTAACGTGAAACAGAATTTGTAAAGTTTATTTGGCTAGAAATGAAGACTTCTCAGTTGACTTGAGAGGTTTTAAATGCTTGTTGGTTACAAACAGTAAAACTTATTTCTTGAGAGGTTATTCAGTCAGTTACACTAAAATTTTCTTTTTGGTCACACGCAGATGGCCACTATACTCCTTCTCTTAAAGAGGTTCTAGTTCTTAAGCTTTATCATACACACAGGTTCTGATTTACTTCAGCTTTCTCTCAGCTTTTAGTTGTTACACACACAGACACTAGATTTTCTCTGTTCCATGTCCTCTCCAGTTCACATAACCACCCAAGTCTGGAAGGACTCTGGCTTAACACTCGCTACCTTCCCTTTCAGTCCCCTGTTAAGGCCTAACTGCCCCCTTTATGGACTGGTCTTCTCTTGACTGGGTTTTGGACTGAGGTTGGACAGACACTAGTCTGGACAGCCAAGCTGCCAAGCACCTGGGCGGCAGATTCACCTTCTGCCAAGCCCAGGGCTTTCCCTCACACTCTTTCAAGCCTCCTCAGCCTGAATAGAGCAGTCTGACTTCTTGTCAGAACGCACAAGCAGCAACAGATCTCTCTTCCTGATCTGCACTCAGCTTTCTGGAACCTAGTCCAAGAATGAACCAAGACAAAAGAATCCCACAGCACTCTTGCTGCCTCCTTTTCGTCTCCCTGGCAATTTCCTCCAGCCAGTTAGGTCTGGGCAGGACTTAACTATTTCAGGGCAGTCTCTCCCTGGAAACCACTTCCCAAATATGGGTATTTGTCACACCTGCCTTAACACTAAGAATATTTTGAGCTGCCCTGAAAGAAGGTAAGGGAAGATAAGTAAGCTTTCTTCTCACCCTTATGCAACTTCACGTTGTACTTTCCCTGACCAGCTGTGAGTCAACTTCTGACCAACAGGCAACATCAAACTTGTTCCACAGCAGTTCAGATTCTTCCATGCAACCCAAATATATTCTTGATTGAATCAATTTGATGCGAGTGTCGAATGTAGCAAGTTTGATGGATTTCACACAGCATATTTATAACAAGTTGCAATCTATATTAATGAACCTGTTTTCGCTTTTTATGTTTGCATGTGTATCTTTTTATCCATTCAGAAATAAATTTAAGCTCATGAAAACAAACCAGGTTGCTTTGATCTCTTTGCATAAAAAAATGTTTTACTTTTTTTCTACAATGCATGCATAGTTATGAAGACATACAGAAATGAATCCTTGCAGCCATACTGATTTTCCCGCATTCTGACTGGCTGTTCCTTTTCACCCACAGTCCTTTTCACCCACATATCCAGTGCTCCCTGTCTCCTTTGCTTTCATTGGTCATTATGGCAGGAGTGAGTCATATTTTTTGAAGTCTTTCCCCTACTATTTCTCCAGTAAATCACTATTACAAAATAGTAAATCACTATTACAAAATAGAACAACTCCCCACTGTCTGGCCTTCTCCCAGTTAATGATATAGTCTGTAGTCATTCATAAAATGTCACGATTGTCTGGCCTGTCCATCTAACAAATGCTCAGTCTGGGCTACAATTGAGTGCATTTGCGTAGCTTTGCATTTTCAAAATAAAAAAGAGAAAGA
The DNA here is from genome assembly GCF_021028975.2 of Sphaerodactylus townsendi. NCBI lineage: Eukaryota > Metazoa > Chordata > Lepidosauria > Squamata > Sphaerodactylidae > Sphaerodactylus > Sphaerodactylus townsendi. The sequence continues at coordinate 181,275,908 of NC_059426.1, forward strand.
AAAGGGGAGTTTCATGCAATGGCCAGGTAGTAATGAATGTGTTACTATAGAGCTATGAGTGAAATGATGGGCATAATCTCTGCCACGGGGAGAAAACCTGCTTGTGAGACAATGCACTGGGTGAACTGCATAAAATGGCAGATGGGCAGAATCATCCCGAAACGGCAGATGGCGGCAGAAACTAAAATAAAAGGGGGGAGGGAGGGGGAAATCGGCAAGCAAGAAAAATAAAACATCTCTTGCTTGTTGTGTTCGCACGGGAACATCTTCAAGCTGGGTCTTTGGAAAAAATGTTTTAGTATTTCAAACCTTTAGTTTATTTCTGATGGCTGCTCTTGTGATTCATTTTAAAACTAGGAATTACTGTAGGTAGAGAAAATTAATTATAGTCCCAGACCCATCATTAAAGGCAACTGACCTCTGTCAAACAATAGATTTTGCAGTGTTCACTGCAGGCAGTGGTGGGATTCAAATAATTTAACCAGTTCTGGTGGTGTGATTCAAGTAATTTAACAACTGGTTGTTTACAAGCACCATTTAATCAACTGATTCTGCTGAAGTGGTGCGAACCTGCTGAATCCCACCACTGCCTGCAGGTATCTAGCTGTAAAATACTTATGAGAGAAATGTTACCTTAGCATCACACATCACCCCTTTACCATGTGCTTTTCTTGGGGCAATAATCAGATCCACTCATTTGGACATGTTCCAAACAATTTAAATCATCCCTACATGCCTCCCATTTCTTACAGATGGCACCTCTACATAAGACGAGCCTGTTCATGAGACTTTCATGAGCTTTCAAGGCACTTGCATAGTGTTCATCATATCACTCAAAAAGGAACTTGCAGTTTGTCAAAATGCAGCAGTTACACATATACAGCCTCATGTAGAAGTGCTAAATTATGCTTCAGCACTAGCGGTAAAGCTGATTGAATTAAGAAATACAATAGGCACTAGAAAACTTGGTAGGTTAAAGGCATCTACTGAGGGAGCCAACGTCTCCTGCCCTTCTTCCCCCCTTGCCCCTCCATGCCAGTTGCATTCTTCACCAGGCTACACCTCACTTTCCATTTGGCCCCCTGCCCCCTCTGCCACTGCTGGCCTGCTTGCTTGACTGCCAGCCCTCTTGCTTGTCACTGTCTCCCCAACAGTCCACTTGCTTGCCCACCGACCATGTTGCTCACCACCCAACCATCTAATCCCCCTGGTGGTCTACTTACTCATCTACCAGCTTTCTTGCTCACTGCCTGCTACCCACCCCTGCCAGTTTGTTGTTTGCTGCCCACTGCTGCCTGCCCCCCCCAGTCCCCTTGCTCACCCATCAACCCTCTTGCTCGCCATTCGCTATCCTCCACTGCAGTGTGAGGCTATTGGCTGTGTGTCATCACCACACATTGAGGCTACTGGCTGTAAGTGTGTCTTCACCACACATTTCAAGGTTAGTCAATTATGAATGGAATCTGGCTATGCTTGAAATGAGCTGTATTCAAATGGCTCCTCTCTGTACGTTGAATGTTACAGATGCCTGTACTAAGTTTACAGGGTTCCATGTTACAACAGGGCCTACATACTCTAAAGAGCATATGCAAATCACAATAACTGTGAATAGGGCATATATAACCTTTCCAGCACTTATCTTTGATACACCATTGCTCTTGCGCTATCAAATTAACATAATTATAGTACAAACTTTTCCCCTCCTGCTTGATAATTAATAGGAAGGACTCAAAGAAGAAATGAATGCAATTTTCAAGTCAGTTTTGTGAAAACCTTCAATCTAAGAACAGTTTCCTGCTAGTAAGTCCCATTCACCTTCATGACACTTTTGAATAGACTGGTTTACAGTTGCTCCCTAAATTGTTTAGGAAGTGTGTTTTCTAATGCGTTAATAATAATTAATTTTAAAATTTGTGTCCTTTTGCAGAAGTCCTCTTTTGGCAGTGATATACTTTGGAAGTTTGGCCTTTTAAAATCAAAGGGATCGAAGGCTTAAATACTTTAGATCCTTTCTAGACCTGAATAAACAAGTTATTTAGTTGTTTGAGAACTTTATGACCACAATTGGACTGTGTTCAGCTAAACCCATTAGTAAAACTATCACCTGAGGTATGTTTCCAATTGCTAAACAGCTTGGGCATTATCTGAACCTCTTATCCATAAAGCACTTAAAAAGACTTTGTAATGAGATTTTAGAAGGACATGGATTGATTAGCTCTTATTCTCATTTAGGAAATGATACCCCCCCTTAACATCTGTTTTCACTAATGCCTACAGTTTAGAATCTTACAATATATTTAACTCTGGTCTACTAAGGCACTATCTTTGCAACAGAAGAAATACCATTAAACTTCAGATGAGCTGCATTCAAATAGATCCTACAATGAATATCACAGATGCCTATACTAAGAGTTTATAAGGGTCCATGTCTTTGCAAGTAACTTTGTCTTATTTTCTACTCTTACTTCTTGTCAATATACTAGAAGCATCTAAGTTAAGCTCCTTTTTATTTTAATGTAGTTTGTGAATGTAACTGTACCCTGACTTTCTGGTGGTGGTGCTGGTGGTGGTAGTGATAATTACTAAGTCTTAGACCCTGCTTTCCAAAAATACCCTGTTTCCCCGAATATAAGACAGTGTCTTATATTAATTTTTGCTCACAAAGATGCGCCATGTCTTATTTTCAGGGGATGTCTTATTTTTCCATGAAGAAGAATTCACATTTATTGTTGAACAAAAAAAGTTGGTCTTGTCCCCCGTCTGAAGACATAGGCCTTGGTTTTAGAGGGGTCCTGTCATTCAATAAGGCTGTTAGCCACAGGGTGATTGCTGTCCCACCCGTCTTCCAGACTGCAGGATGTCCCGGGAGTTGTTGAAGAGGCACCACCCAGGGTTTGCCTCTTCCCTAGATCACCCTCCTCTTTTTCCCCTCCTTCTGACTCTCAGGAGACTTCCCAATTCCCCCTTCCCTTCCCTGGTAGCCCTTTCTTGCAGTTTCTCTCTGTTCTCTCCCTGTCTTGCTTCGTCTTCTCTCTCTCCCCCTTGCATATCTCTCTCTTCTGTTTTGGCTCCCTCTCTGCTCCGTTCTCTTTCTCTTTCCTTCTGCCTCTCTCCCTGCTCCGTTCGCTCTCCTTCCTCTCCACCCCAGCGCCTCCCTGCTTGCCCCAAGCTGTCCCCTCCGGCCGGACTGGCTGCACGCCGCCAGCCTCCTCTCGTCCTGACTCTTCCTCCCCCTTCTTGGAAGACTCGAGGGGCTTAGGCTGAGCTGTTCCCTTGCTGAGCTCTGAGAGTGAAACTGCAGGTCCAGAGGCTGCTAAGAGATCCTGGGAGGGAGATCCCGTCCGCCCCCCCCACCCCCCACCCCAGCCTGGTGAACTGATCCAGCTTTCCATCTCCTGCATGAACAAGCACACCCTAAACCTCAAAGAAGTCACTGTTTGCTTCTTCCAAGCTGGGGCCTAAAAGTACAGCTAATTCTTTCCTACTGGCCTAAGCTTAGCCGGAGCTGTTTAGTCTCCTTTCCCTACTTCAGCTGTGCATGCAGAAACCGACCCAGTGCGCCTTGTGCGCAAGCTGCTTGCGCCCGACTCACGAGTGGGGAGGGGACCCATTGCCAAAACAAAACCCCGCCTGGGCCAGCCTTTCCAACCAACCCCAAGTATGTGCCCCAGGCCCGGGAACTAGAAGTTTGCACAGTTTTGCATCTCCCAGGCATCCCTTGCAAAGAAATGGGGCGGGAGAAATACCCACGATCCCTTCCAGCGCTTTGCTTGCCAAACCGCAGAGGCGATGCTTACAAGTTACAAGCCCACAGCCGTTGTGGGGGTTGCAGGGAAAGGCCTGCACAACTTTAGGGGTGCTTTTGCAATCTAAAGAGCTTACAAACTTACAGGGAGTCTTGAGCGGGGAAGGAGGAGGGAGGTGGAGGAGAAACGGGCTGGTAAACAAGAGGGAGGAGGAAGGAGCCACCGTATCCCTGCACGTGTTAGCTTGGGTGAAGCCTCGACAGACCTCCCTCAGCACAACAGGCGGCCCCTGTCATCATCCCTCCTGGGGAGAGATAGGGGCAGGAGCAGCAAGGAGGGTGGCCCGGAGGAGGGGCAGCGTCCGAGGCCCCAAAGATGAGCCCGAGCCTTGCAGGCGTGGGGAGAGGAAGGCAGCAGCAGCCCGGCAGCCCACTTGCTCCTGTGCCAGCCAGAAACACAGGCCAGAACTGGCCCTTCGGGCACAGGTTCAAATGTCCGGCTTGCCCACTTGCTGCTTTCGGCCAGCTAGCTCTGGGGGCCCGGGCAGCAAGCGTCTCAAAATATTAGAAGGTTTTAAGCTTACTAGAAGAGAGGAGGAGGAGTTTGGATTAATACACCACGCTTTCTCTCTTGTAAGGAGACTCAAGGTGGCTTTCAAGTAGAGAGTGCGAGAGGGAGGAAAAAGAGGCCACGGCGACCTTTCCCAGCGATGCACAAAGAAGCTGCTCTCTTCACTCCCGGTAGCCCCAGAGGTTTGCCAACTTTCAGGCTCTATGGGAAAGAAAGGCGGGGTAAAAAGCCAAACGTTGCTGTTGCTGGTGCACTTCCTCCAGGGGCCGCTCCACAGCTTCCTGCTCTGGTGTTCTGTTCCGTGGCGGGCAAACAAAAACTTTGCTACGCCTTATTTTCGGGGGGTGCCTTATATTGATCACTTCAGCAAAACCTCTACTATGTCTTATTTCATGGGTATGTCTTATATTCGGGGAAACACGGTAGTGTTGTCCAATGGTGTCTAGTGTTATAGTATGCAGGATTCAAGACAGATGAAAACTAGTTGATTCAGTTGCTGAAAATTAGCGATCTAACTTTCTCTAGAGTCTTTATTTAGGCCTGTCACTTCTGAAAAGATGATTTGAAGGCTTATTGAATGGAAGGCATTCCTTGTAATAAGATGTAATGTTACTGCAGTAAGTATCTGAATGCAGAAGCGAAATTCATAAGTATCTGAATGCAGAAATGATATTCACATGGTTCCTTATTACATAGTTATTATCCTCCCTTCCAGAGAGAGACACCTCATAGATAGGGCCCATATAATTATTGTGGCCCAAGTGATTTTCCATATTTAGCTACTTACAAAACAAAATTAAAAATTCCCACACAGAAGCAGGGCAGGAACCAGTGTACCTAAATGGCATTCCATTTAGAGTTTCAGTGAACTCATCAAAACCTAAATGTACATGGCCCTAGAGTAAAGGAAATGAGTAGTATAAGTGTTCAAGAATACGTTCTTATAACTGCCTTATAGTTTTAAAAAGAGAGAATGTCTACTACAGAATTGGAATCAAGCTTTATAGAGCTTACTGTATGTTTTGAGTTAAAGATATTCATTGTATTGCAAGAATATTCTGTAAGTTGAACAAAGGTAAATTGTATTAGATGACTCTTACAGCTTTGCTTCAGATACCAAGGGAAGAAAGAACATATTTTGGTGGCACCAGTTGCCTTAACATTACTGTCACTGTGGTGCCAAGATGTCATTATTTACTGATTCCTGCAGATATTAGATACATAATTATGCAAAATTCTAACAAGTTAATTGCTGATATATTTTTGGATTTAGACAGATGGACAACTTGAAACTTGTCTCTATGGGGAAAAGTAAATAAATTCAAAATGAATATTATTCCTAGGATTATTTATATTTTACATACAATTTCTTTTTAAATACCTTGCAGATGTATTCATAAAATTAATACTTTGTTTCAGAAATTTATGTGCACTTGGATTTTTTAAAAAGAGGATGCAACTTCCATTTAATGGAGGATTTGATTTCCCTAATCTTTAGTTTATATCATTAGACATACTTGTTAATTTACAGTTGGACTATTCATCTTGGGCTTGTTTGGAGGCTTCTTGTCTGATGTCCCCTCTAAGTAAAATGTACGAGGGTCTACTTATGCTATAATGGATCCAATTCCTCTTGCAATTTCTGCAACTACAGAGTGACAGTATCTATTTGATCCATTTTAACATGCTGTTAACATTATAGGTCAATCCAGGTCTAAAAATTGGGAAGAAATCTTTTTTTTAATGGAAGGCTTGGACTGATAAGTGGCTTTACATTGGACTAATTTATAGGTTATAATGATAGGGTTTTGCCATATTTTGAACAAAGGCCTAGATCTGACTTTCCACCTTATGCAGAATGGCAATACCTATGGTTGCAACAGCCATTGGCATCTAAATAGAACCCTGCAGCATTAAGTGTATACAGGAAGCTGGTGAATGGGCAGAAAACTGTTGTGTGTTGTTTTATAAATATTTGATGTTGATTAATAAATATGATATGCAAAGTCACAGGTATTCATAGCATAAATGAATAAATATGATATGCAAAGTCTCAGGTCTATTTTGCCTCTTTCTTAGAGGCTAACCAGTGGTCAACAAAAGTGGGCCTCCATGTCCTTTATATAGCTAATAGAGCTTACATTACAGCACTGGAAAGATAGAAGCCCACCTATGGTAAATCAATGGATTGAGGACCTTAGAACTGTATCAGTATTTTAAATGAATGGCATACAAACAGCAATTGCTCATGGACTTGTTAGATATTTGGAAACCACTTATAGAAACTTATTTCCAGATTTGCCACCACTGTTATTATATTTTTGTCTTTGTGCATATTTTACTTAATTGGGGGGGGGGGGTTGTAGAAAATAAGTAAAGAAAAAAAACAAAATATATCATGAGATTGCTGAAAAGGCCTATGTATTATATCTCCAAATGACATAAAAAGCCACACCCTTTAGTTTGTATCCCTTTCCTCTCCTCTATCTGCGATAACATGCAAAAAGAAAATACTGTTGAGTTTATAGTAGTACAGTGACTGGTATACCTTGGCCGAAGAACAGTACACTCCTATCTGGAATGGTCATCCCCTTCCACCTAGCCTGCAGCTTCAGTTGGAATGCACATGGAACATTGAGTGAGGTAGGGGACACCTGCCTAGCCAGCCAGATCAGCCAAATCAATCCTGGCAATCAATGGCGTGACAGATGTCACAGCCAGATCGCTCTCACATCCAGTGGCTGGTAATGCAATTCAAAAACATTTATCTGGGATTGGGTTCCATTGTACAAACCATAGCACAATTTTGAGTAGACATGCTTAGAATCACTCACTTTAAAACTAAACTGTGAACACCTCTGCTATGGGCTCATGAAACAAGCTGCTCTTTTTCAGTTTTAGGTCCTATCTGCATGAATCTAATCTCTTTTTACCAAGGAATCAGCGAGAAATTATTTGAAAAACATTCTAAATATCTAACAATTCTATTTTTGTTTCTACTGAGTATCTTTTAACATTTGCTCAGCACCAAAGGCCACTAGGGTTGTCACAGGCCTACATTATTTATTTATTTATTCATTCATTCATTCATTCATTCATTCATTCATTCATTCATTCATTCATTCATTCATTTATTTATTTATTTATTTATTTATTTATTTATTTATTTATAATTGGTTTTATATACCGCCTCTCCCCCGAAGGGCTCTGGGCGGTGAACAACACAATAAAACAATAGTTACAATAAAAAGTAAAAGTATTAGTAAATGGATCCAAACTCCATAAGTTTGGCTCTAGCTAAAAGTTATATTGAGGTGCTGTGTGGTTTCCGGGCTGTATGGCATGTTCTAGCAGTATTCTCTTTTGACGTTTTGCCTGCATCTGTGGCTGTCATCTTCAGAGGATCTGATCGTAGGAAAGGAAAAGCAAGTGGAGTACATATACCTGTGAGTAAAGGTCAATAGGTGAGGGCATCTGAATAGCAGTGGCCTGGCAAATGAGTAACAATGTAGCATGTGAGTAACAGTGGAGATAGCAAGGTCAATGGGTGAGGCATCTGAATAGAAGTAGCCTGGCCTTTGTTCCCTTTGATTGTATATTGTCTATAGTCATCCTGTGATTGTGTGGAGCTGATTAGTCACTGTCTTGACTCTAGTGTTTTTCAACACTGGCAGCCAAGTTCCATTCATTTTCATGGTTTCTTCCTTTCTGTTGAAATTGTCCATGTGCTTATGGATTTCAATGTCTTCTCTGTGTCCAGGTTTATCATGTGTTCTGCTATTGCTGATTTTTCTGGCTGAAATAGTCTGCAGTGCCTTTCGTGTCTGAGCGCTGTGTTTGGTGGTTCCTATGTAGACTTGTCCACAGCTACATGGTATGCGGTAGACTCCTGCAGTAGCTAGAGGATTCCTCTTATCCTTTGCTGAACATAGCATTTGTTGAATCTGAGGACCATCAGATCCTCTGAAGATGCCAGCCACAGATGTAAGTGAAACGTCAGGAGAGAATGCTGCTAGAACACAGCCATACAGCCCAGAAACCACATGGCTACTCAGTGATTCCGTCCATGAAAGCCTTCGACAATACAAAAGTTATATTATTTATAATGTGGGAAATAGGTCTTCAAGAGCCTGATAACACAAACATGGTCTGTGACTGGAGTAATCTAAAGCATTGCTGGTATTGATTAGTTCCATACTCACTTAACTAATGTTGTCTTTGCATGTAATAGCCTTCATTAAGAACTCCCCCCCCCCATTTACAATATAACTGATGGCTTTTAACACTTGTCCTGAATTTCGGAATAAAGAAGACTGCAGATGATTTACAATATAGGTCGTAGCTCCCAAGGGCACCATACCTTTAGGTAACTCTGACAAAGATTCACAACATTGTGGTTCAGGTAATAAAAATCTTCAGTGTATTCATTCTGCTCTCAGGAATATATTTTGTTCATTTGAAAAAAATTAATGATACATTTTTCATTTTTATAGTATCAATTGATGGAAAATAGCATCTATTGTATACTGCTGTTACAGTTCACAAATTGGAGAACTTGGCTATGAGTTGATAAGTGGGTAGTACATGTCCAGGCATCTACTCTTAAGTGCTACAGAGGGCATAGTGGTTCCTGTTACTTCAGAAAATATAAATGCCTGAAATGCCTAACCAGTGAATTCATCACATGAGAACATTTCTCTTCAGGAAAAACATGTGTATGGCTCAGCTGGCTTTCCTTTGGTAACAGCAGTCCCTAGTTTAATGCTTTCTGCTTTGCCTTCAGTCCTATTAGTACTGTGACATACTCTATGTGTGTTATTTTCAAGCATGGAAAGGAGTGGGTATAATGATAATGAAGACACTGGCTACTTTCACACTGAGGATTTCCAATGTTTCGCATCTGACTGGTGCGGATTTTTTTTTTTATGTTTCCACATGATGTTGTTCACTACTTCCCTAATTTTTTTTTACTTTATTTTAAGCTTGTGGGGAGAAAAAACCCAAAACACTGTTTCATGGACAGAAGAGAGAGAGGGAACTGGCAGTCTTGAAAGCAGACTGAGAGCTGGTATGACCAAAAGAGATTCCTGTCACTTCATTAGAGTCAGTCTAGAGATCGTGTCTAGTGGCAGAGAGGCCAGAGAGACAGAGAGAAGAAAGCTAGGTGGCCAGATTCCTCTGAGTGATCTCAGAGAGACTGAGAGGAAGGATCAATGCACACCAGAGGCTAGAGGCCTCGTTGGTGGGAGACTAAAGGAAAACCTATGATACGAAGACCCTCCTAAGCCAGTGAAAATTCCCTTTGGACATAAGGGTGAGTGTTTAAGGAGTGTGTTCTGGACTGTGGGTGGGAGGTTTGCCCTTACAGAGTCATCTGTGTGTCTTTAACGCTAAAGGCTGTACTGAAAACCATCTACTGAAACTGTTCTGTAACATCTAAGCCATATCTGCCTAAAGTAATGCTTATGTGCCTTTCTGAACCATCATTCTGAGAAGAGAAGTTTGTTAAATAAAAATCCAGTTTTTGTGTTTAAACTTTCAAGAGCCTCTCTATACATTCAATTTAGTTCAGCTTATAGTGGCAGCATTCTATCTCTATCGTTTAGTGTCCCTTGACAGGATTTCTGTTTAAAGGCCTGTGTGTGCATGAGCTGAGGGCCAATAAAGTCAGATATCGAAAATATCCACGCACAGGAACAGGCTTCACTCCATTTTTGGGGCCTCTGTCTTTCCTCAGGGAGTTACACCCTCCTCCTTTTTCTTTCTAAATCCAGTCTCTCCCTGCATGAAAGTGAGGGGGGGGGGAATTGGGGAGAATGATGACATTTGTGTGACACAAGCAGCAGCCAATCAGAATGCGGGAAACAGAGGTTGTTCATGCATGCGTGGAATAGATTGTGGGGCAAATGAAAAAGCCCTGTGCCCATGCAGAAACAACTGGAGCAGTCCAGAGGCAGAAGCGAGGATCCATGCAGCTCATCAATATCTTGAACTGCAGTGCCCAGAATTGGACACAGTTTTCCAGGTGAGGTCTGACCAATGTAGAATAGAGTGGTACTATTATCTCCCTCAATCTAGACACTATACGTCTATTGATGTAGCCCAGAATTGCCTCGGCTTTCTTGGCTGCTGCATCACACTGCTGACTCATGTACAGTTTGTGGTCTGCTAAGATTCCCAAATTCCTTTCACATGTACTGTTGTCAAGCCTGGTGTCACCCATCCTATATCTGTGAATTTCATTTTTCCCCCCTGCCTAAGTGTAGTAGCTTACATCTTACATTTATCTCTGTTGAAATTCATTTTGTTAGTTTTGGCCCAGTTCTCTAATCTGTCCAGGTCATTTTGAATTTTGACCCTGTCCTCTGGGCTATAGCTACCCCTCCCAATTTTGTGTCATCTGCAAATTTGATTAGCATGCCCTCTATTCCATGATCCAAGTTGTTGATAAAAATATTGAATAGCACTGGTCCCAGGACAGAACCTTGTGACACCCCACTAATCACTTCTCTTCAAGATGAAAATGAGTCATTGATGAGCACCCTTTAGATTTGGTCAGTCAACCAAATTATAAATCCATCCAACAGTAGCACTGTCTAGCCCAGGGGTAGGGAACCTGCGGCTCTCCAGATGTTCAGGAACTACAATTCCCATCAGCCCCTACCAGCATGGCCAATTGGCCATGCTGGTAGAGGCTGATGGGAATTGTAGTTCCTGAACATCTGGAGAGCCGCAGG